>NC_143040.1:8250000-8423750 GCF_057628025.1 Oncorhynchus mykiss | reverse complement strand
CTCACCCATTCCCCCTCTCTCCCCTCCCCTCCCCTCCTCTGTCCCCTCCACTTCTCTCTCCTCTGCTCACCCCATTCCTCCCCTCTCCTCTCTCTCACGCTGCTCATCTCTCTTTCTCTCTCTCGCGCATATTCTCTCTCGTTCTCTCTCTCTCTCATAGTGTTGGACCTGTTGATCTTGACTCAGCTCATAGACCTCTAGCATCTACACCCCTCCCTTCTCCTACTCTAACATAACACCAATATAATATATAATACATAATATATACTCTCATTCATTTACATAGAGACAGATACAATCAATCATTGACACACTGAATATACAACAGTCAGATGCATGACACCATCACAACTTAACTGACATTAGTGCCTGTCCCCAGATGGACAGTTAGACTACAGTAAAGTACATTTACAGGTGATCACATCATTGTCCTGCTTTGAGACACATTTTTACTGTCTGCTTCCAGTTGTATGTTATTTTACTAACCCTGCAAATTATAATATATCTTATAATATCAAAACATATCTCAGTAACTGTCACAAGTGTATATCAGTGTAACAAAATCCTACCTGTGCTCCACAACAGGGTCATCAGTACCACTGCAGGTATCATATCTGCCTCTAACTGGGGCTCCACAGTCTGCTGTCATAAAGAGTGGACTGAAGAGTGGAAAATACTGCTAGGCTATATGACTTCTCTCTCATTACGTCCTAACGTCAATGATGTGAGATTAACTTCTTAGCAACTTATCTTGGATCAGTGGTTGAACACACTACAGCAAACTGATATGTTAAAAAAACTCCACAGGAAACTGCTGACAGAGCAGCAAAGTTACACATAGTGTCCTATAATATCACCTCTAACTTTCTACTGCTTTAGTTCACCTCTTATAGAATATTAGCTTAATGTTTCAGCACCTACATAGAAACAGTACCAGCACCCAAAATGAGTAAGAGAGGAACAGGTTACTGGTTATGATGACATCACTGGTGAGAAGACAGTGATAAAAAATATATTCTCTCTCTCTCCCCCTCCTCCCTCTCTACCCTACTTCCCTCCCCCTCCCCCTCTCTGTCTCCCTCCCATCCTTTAATTTATATTAAATAAAGTAAGGGGAGGTAGAAGAAGGAGAAAGGGGAGAAGAGGAGAGGAGAGGGAGGAGAAGAGGAGAGGGGGAGAAGAGGAGAGGAGAGGTAGGAGAAGAGGAGAGGGGGGAGAAGAGGAGAGGAGGGGGGAGAAAAGGAGAGGAGAGGGGGCAGAAGAGGAGAGGAGAGGGGGGAGAAGAGGAGAGGGGGGAGATGAGGAGAGGAGAGGGGGGAGATGAGGAGAGGAGAGGGGGGAGAAGAGGAGAGAAGGGAGAAGAGGAGAGGAGAGAAGGGAGAAGAGGAGAGGGGAGAAGAGGAGAGGAGAGAAGGGAGAAGAGGAGAGGAGAGAAGGGAGAAGAGGAGAGGAGAGAAGGGAGAAGAGGAGAGGGGAGAAGGGAAAAGAGGAGAGGCGAGAGAAGAGGAGAGGAGAGGATAGAAGAGAGAAGAGGAGAGGGGAGAGAAGAGGAGAGGAGAGAAGGGAGAGGAGAGGAGGGAGTAGAGGAGAGAAGGGAGAAGAGGAGAGGAGAGAAGGGAGAAGAGGAGAGGGGAGAGAAGAGGAGAGGAGAGAAGGGAGAAGAGGCGAGGAGAGGGGGGAGAAGAGGAGAGGAGAGAAGGGAGAAGAGGAGAGGGGGAGAAGAGGAGAGGAGAGAAGGGAGAAGAGGAGAGGGGAGAAGAGGAGAGGAGAGGGGGGAGAAGAGGAGAGGAGAGGGGAGAGAAGAGGAGAGGAGAGAAGGGAGAAGAGGAGAGGAGAGGGGGGAGAAGAGGAGAGGAGAGAAGGGAGAAGAGGAGAAGAGAGGGGGTAGAAGAGGAGATGAGAGGGGGAGAAGAGGAGAGGAGAGAAGGGAGAAGAGGAGATGAGGGCCTGCCTGCCTGCCTGCCTGCCTGCAGTATATACACAAAATCAACAAAAGTATGTGGACACCTGCTCGTCAAACATCCCAATCCAAAATCATGGGCATTTGCATGGATTTAGTCCCCCCCATTTGCTGCTATAACAGCCTCCACTCTTCTGGGAAGGCTTTTCTCTAGATGTTGGAACATTGCTGCTATAACAGCCTCCACTCTTCTGGGAAGGCTTTCCACTAGATGTTGGAACATTGCTGCTATAACAGCCTCCACTGTTCTGGGAAGGCTTTCCACTAGATGATGGAACATTGCTGCTATAACAGCCTCCACTCTTCTGGGAAGGTTTTCCACTAGATGTTGGAACATGGAACAACACATCACCTCTAACTTTCTACTGCTTGAGTTCACCTCTTATAGAATATTGGCTTAATGTTCCAGCACCTAAATATAAACAGTACCAGCACCCAAAATGAGTACTGATGAGGTCTCATGTTAGAGCAGGAGAAGGGGGGATGTGGTGTAGGAGCTAGAGGTCTGTTACCCAGGTCAACTCAACAGGCCTGATGCTGTATGTCAGGGTCAGGTTGGTTCAAGAGAGGAACAGGTTACTGGTTATGATGACATCACTGGTGAGAAGTCAGTGACAAAAAGATGAAGAGGAGACGAGAGGAGAGGAGAGGAGAGGAGGGGAGAGAAGAGGAAGAGGGGAGAAGAGGAGAGAAGAGGAGAGGGGGAGAAGAGGGGGGAGAAGAGGAGAGGAAGAGGGGAGAAGGGGAGAGGAGAGGAGAGGGAGAGGGGGGAGAAGAGGAGAGGGAGAGTTGGAGAAGAGGAGAGGGAGAGGGAGAAGAGGAGAGGGAGAGGGGAGAAGGAGAGGGAGAGGGGAGAAGGGGAGAGGGGGGAGAAGAGGAGGATGGGAGAGGGGAGGAGAGGGGGGAGAAGAGGAGAGGGAGAGGAGAGGAGAGGAGAGGAGAGGAGAGGAGAGGAGAGGAGAGGAGAGGAGAGGAGAGGAGAGGAGAGGAGAGGAGAGGAGAGGAGAGGAGAGGAGGAGGTTGGGAGAAGGGGAGAGGGAGAGGAGAGGAGAGGAGAGGGGGGAGAAGAGGAGAGGAGAGGAGAGGAGAGGGAGAAGGGAGAAGAGGAGAGGGAGAGGAGAGGAGAGGGAGAGGAGAGGGAGAGGGGAGAAGAGGAGAGGAGGTACTGTTTGTCACACCGTTCCACTCAGAGGACTCTACCTTTTGTTATCAAGTGGGAGTTTCCACCATATTTAGTAAACCAGTCATTTCAGTGAAGGGAACATGTGCACACTTTAGGAGAAAGGAGGATAATTGGGACAATTGTTCTTTCTAGTCTGCAGTCCTGCGTCTATGACACCAGATTTCCACCTAGTGGCCATAAGAGGAACTCTCCTGTCAGTGTGTTTTTACTGCTGGCTCAAAACACATGACCTGCAAACAGGATATGATTCATGTGTGAGTACTAAAAGCAAATGAATATATGAATATTATATATTTATTATATATGTGGGTCTGATAAATAAACACTTTCAAAGTTTGTGCGTAATGATTGTGCAGGACTGCATAATGCTGGGGAGCCTGGCGCCTTCGGGAAACCTCATGATATGAGTGATAAGAAGTGTTTAAAAAGGTGAGTTCTGAACCCTGTAGACTACTGCACTACTTCTGAAGAAGACCAGAGTCATTTCAGAATGAAGACTGCTATAGTTCTGACGGTGTTGCTGTTCTGTCTGTCTGGGGCCTGGAATCAGAGAGAGAGTGGAGGGGTGACTAGTAGTTCTGTGTGTAAGTAAGTAAGTAAGTAATATACAATGGGCCCAGCGTTGTCCGGGATTGGCCGTCATTGTAAATAACTATTTGTTCCTAACTGACTGTGTGGGCGGATTTTCCAGACATCTGGTAACTATACTGTTCTCTTGTAAGTAGATAGAATAATCAATATGAGTTTAACTACTAGACATGTGTTAGCAGAATGAAGGCTGAGCCCATGTGACTGTACAAAGCTGGATCAACATCGAGTCAACTATTAGACATGTGTTAGCAGAATGAAGGCTGAGCCCATCTGACTGTACAAAGCTGGATCAACATCGAGTCAACTATTAGACATGTGTTAGCAGAATGAAGGCTGAGCCCATCTGACTGTACAAAGCTGGATCAACATCGAGTCAACTATTAGACATGTGTTAGCAGAATGAAGGCTGAGCCCATCTGACTGTACAAAGCTGGATCAACATCGAGTCAACTACTAGACATGTGTTAGCAGAATGAAGGCTGAGCCCATCTGACTGTACAAAGCTGGATCAACATCGAGTCAACTATTAGACATGTGTTAGCAGAATGAAGGCTGAGCCCATCTGACTGTACAAAGCTGGATCAACATCGAGGCAACTATTAGACATGTGTAAGCAGAATGAAGGCTGAGCCCATGTGACTGTACAAAGCTGGATCAACATCGAGTCAACTATTAGACATGTGTTAGCAGAATGAAGGCTGAGCCCATGTGACTGTACAAAGCTGGATCAACATCGAGTCAACTATTAGACATGTGTTAGCAGAATGAAGGCTGAGCCCATGTGACTGTACAAAGCTGGATCAACATCGAGTCAACTATTAGACATGTGTTAGCAGAATGAAGGCTGAGCCCATGTGACTGTACAAAGCTGGATCAACATCGAGTCAACTATTAGACATGTGTAAGCAGAATGAAGGCTGAGCCCATCTGACTGTACAAAGCTGGATCAACATCGAGTCAACTATTAGACATGTGTTAGCAGAATGAAGGCTGAGCCCATGTGACTGTACAAAGCTGGATCAACATCGAGTCAACTATTAGACATGTGTTAGCAGAATGAAGGCTGAGCCCATGTGACTGTACAAAGCTGGATCAACATCGAGTCAACTATTAGACATGTGTTAGCAGAATGAAGGCTGAGCCCATCTGACTGTACAAAGCTGGATCAACATCGAGTCAACTATTAGACATGTGTTAGCAGAATGAAGGCTGAGCCCATCTGACTGTACAAAGCTGGATCAACATCGAGTCAACTATTAGACATGTGTTAGCAGAATGAAGGCTGAGCCCATCTGACTGTACAAAGCTGGATCAACATCGAGTCAACTATTAGACATGTGTTAGCAGAATGAAGGCTGAGCCCATCTGACTGTACAAAGCTGGATCAACATCGAGTCAACTATTAGACATGTGTTAGCAGAATGAAGGCTGAGCCCATGTGACTGTACAAAGCTTGATCAACATCGAGTCAACTACTAGACATGTGTTAGCAGAATGAAGGCTGAGCCCATGTGACTGTACAAAGCTGAATCAACATCGAGTCAACTATTAGACATGTGTTAGCAGAATGAAGGCTGAGCCCATCTGACTGTACAAAGCTGGATCAACATCGAGTCAACTATTAGACATGTGTTAGCAGAATGAAGGCTGAGCCCATGTGACTGTACAAAGCTGGATCAACATCGAGTCAACTATTAGACATGTGTTAGCAGAATGAAGGCTGAGCCCATCTGACTGTACAAAGCTGGATCAACATCGAGTCAACTACTAGACATGTGTTAGCAGAATGAAGGCTGAGCCCATCTGACTGTACAAAGCTGGATCAACATCGAGTCAACTATTAGACATGTGTTAGCAGAATGAAGGCTGAGCCCATGTGACTGTACAAAGCTGGATCAACATCGAGTCAACTATTAGACATGTGTTAGCAGAATGAAGGCTGAGCCCATCTGACTGTACAAAGCTGGATCAACATCGAGTCAACTACTAGACATGTGTTAGCAGAATGAAGGCTGAGCCCATCTGACTGTACAAAGCTGGATCAACATCGAGTCAACTACTAGACATGTGTTAGCAGAATGAAGGCTGAGCCCATCTGACTGTACAAAGCTGGATCAACATCGAGTCAACTACTAGACATGTGTTAGCAGAATGAAGGCTGAGCCCATGTGACTGTACAAAGCTGGATCAACATCGAGTCAACTATTAGACATGTGTTAGCAGAATGAAGGCTGAGCCCATCTGACTGTACAAAGCTGGATCAACATCGAGTCAACTATTAGACATGTGTTAGCAGAATGAAGGCTGAGCCCATCTGACTGTACAAAGCTGGATCAACATTGAGTCAACTATTAGACATGTGTTAGCAGAATGAAGGCTGAGCCCATCTGACTGTACAAAGCTGGATCAACATTGAGTCAACTATTAGACATGTGTTAGCAGAATGAAGGCTGAGCCCATCTGACTGTACAAAGCTGGATCAACATTGAGTCAACTATTAGACATGTGTTAGCAGAATGAAGGCTGAGCCCATCTGACTGTACAAAGCTGGATCAACATTGAGTCAACTATTAGACATGTGTTAGCAGAATGAAGGCTGAGCCCATCTGACTGTACAAAGCTGGATCAACATTGAGTCAACTATTAGACATGTGTTAGCAGAATGAAGGCTGAGCCCATCTGACTGTACAAAGCTGGATCAACATTGAGTCAACTATTAGACATGTGTTAGCAGAATGAAGGCTGAGCCCATGTGACTGTACAAAGCTGGATCAACATCGAGTCAACTATTAGACATGTGTTAGCAGAATGAAGGCTGAGCCCATCTGACTGTACAAAGCTGGATCAACATCGAGTCAACTATTAGACATGTGTTAGCAGAATGAAGGCTGAGCCCATCTGACTGTACAAAGCTGGATCAACATCGAGTCAACTACTAGACATGTGTTAGCAGAATGAAGGCTGAGCCCATCTGACTGTACAAAGCTGGATCAACATTGAGTCAACTACTAGACATGTAAAAACAGAACATAAACAGAATCTGTGTAGATGAGGAAAGACTAACAAGACGTGTCTGGTCTGAACCATATCTGATCTGGTGAAGGATACTGGACACACACATGGGTTAATCACATAGACAACATCGGTCTGAACTTGTGAAGGCTACTGGACACACACATGGGTTAATCACACAGACAACATCAGTCTGATCTGGTGAAGGCTACTGGACACACACATGGGTTAATCACATAGACAACATCGGTCTGAACTTGTGAAGGCTACTGGACACACACATGGGTTAATCACACAGACAACATCAGTCTGATCTGGTGAAGGCTACTGGACACACATGGGTTAATCACACAGACAACATCAGTCTGATCTGGTGAAGGCTACTGGACACACACATGGGTTAATCACATAGACAACATCGGTCTGAACTTGTGAAGGCTACTGGACACACACATGGGTTAATCACACAGACAACATCGGTCTGAACTTGTGTCTCAGTCTGATCTTGTGAAGACCTGTGGACAGGAACATTAGATAATCAGTTAGACACCAGTAGGAGTGTGCATGTCACCACCAATAGAATCTATGCCCCAATGTCTGAGCCAATAAGAGAATGGAAACTAAGCAAGACAACTAGATTCATAAAGTGGAGTGATGATGTTATGTAAGGATCAGACTGTATAGGCTATATTACATGTATTTAGTGTATTATTGGGGCAGCAGGGTAGTGGTTAGAATGTTATGTAAGGATCAGACTGTATAGGCTATATTACATGTATTTAGTGTATTATTGGGGCAGCAGGGTAGCCTAGTGGTTAGAATGTTATGTAAGGATCAGACTGTATAGGCTATATTACATGTATTTAGTGTATTATTGGGGCAGCAGGGTAGCCTAGTGGTTAGAATGTTATGTAAGGATCAGACTGTATAGGCTATATTACATGTATTTAGTGTATTATTGGGGCAGCAGGGTAGCCTAGTGGTTAGAATGTTATGTAAGGATCAGACTGTATAGGCTATATTACATGTATTTAGTGTATTATTGGGGCAGCAGGGTAGTGGTTAGAATGTTATGTAAGGATCAGACTGTATAGGCTATATTACATGTATTTAGTGTATTATTGAGGCAGCAGGGTAGCCTAGTGGTTAGAATGTTATGTAAGGATCAGACTGTATAGGCTATATTACATGTATTTAGTGTATTATTGGGGCAGCAGGGTAGCCTAGTGGTTATAATGTTATGTAAGGATCAGACTGTATAGGCTATATTACATGTGTTTAGTGTATTATTGGGGCAGCAGGGTAGCCTAGTGGTTAGAATGTTATGTAAGGATCAGACTGTATAGGCTATATTACATGTATTTAGTGTATTATTGGGGCAGCAGGGTAGCCTAGTGGTTAGAATGTTATGTAAGGATCAGACTGTATAGGCTATATTACATGTGTTTAGTGTATTATTGGGGCAGCAGGGTAGTGGTTAGAATGTTATGTAAGGATCAGACTGTATAGGCTATATTACATGTATTTAGTGTATTATTGGGGTAGCAGGGTAGTGGTTAGAATGTTATGTAAGGATCAGACTGTATAGGCTATATTACATGTGTTTAGTGTATTATTGGGGCAGCAGGGTAGTGGTTAGAATGTTATGTAAGGATCAGACTGTATAGGCTATATTACATGTATTTAGTGTATTATTGGGGCAGCAGGGTAGCCTAGTGGTTAGAATGTTATGTAAGGATCAGACTGTATAGGCTATATTACATGTATTTAGTGTATTATTGGGGCAGCAGGGTAGTGGTTAGAATGTTATATAAGGATCAGACTGTATAGGCTATATTACATGTATTTAGTGTATTATTGGGGCAGCAGGGTAGCCTAGTGGTTAGAATGTTATGTAAGGATCAGACTGTATAGGCTATATTACATGTATTTAGTGTATTATTGGGGCAGCAGGGTAGCCTAGTGGTTAGAATGTTATGTAAGGATCAGACTGTATAGGCTATATTACATGTATTTAGTGTATTATTGGGGCAGCAGGGTAGTGGTTAGAATGTTATATAAGGATCAGACTGTATAGGCTATATTACATGTATTTAGTGTATTATTGGGGCAGCAGGGTAGCCTAGTGGTTAGAATGTTATGTAAGGATCAGACTGTATAGGCTATATTACATGTATTTAGTGTATTATTGGGGCAGCAGGGTAGTGGTTAGAATGTTATGTAAGGATCAGACTGTATAGGCTATATTACATGTATTTAGTGTATTATTGGGGCAGCAGGGTAGTGGTTAGAATGTTATGTAAGGATCAGACTGTATAGGCTATATTACATGTATTTAGTGTATTATTGGGGCAGCAGGGTAGTGGTTAGAATGTTATGTAAGGATCAGACTGTATAGGCTATATTACATGTATCTAGTGTAGTATTGGGGCAGCAGGGTAGCCTAGTGGTTAGAATGCTATGTAAGGATCAGACTGTATAGGCTATATTACATGTATTTAGTGTATTATTGGGGCAGCAGGGTAGTGGTTAGAATGTTATGTAAGGATCAGACTGTATAGGCTATATTACATGCATTTAGTGTATTATTGGGGCAGCAGGGTAGTGGTTAGAATGTTATATAAGGATCAGACTGTATAGGCTATATTACATGTATTTAGTGTATTATTGGGGCAGCAGGGTAGTGGTTAGAATGTTATGTAAGGATCAGACTGTATAGGCTATATTACATGTATTTAGTGTATTATTGGGGCAGCAGCCTAGTGGTTAGAATGTTATGTAAGGATCAGACTGTATAGTCTATATTACATGTATTTAGTGTATTATTGGGGAAGCAGGGTAGTGGTTAGAATGTTATATAAGGGTCAGACTGTATAAAAGCCAAGTACTAAGAATGAAGAGTCAGTTCTTCCATGGAATTGTTCAGCTTTGTTACTGTTTGTAATAAAGTCTAGTTGAATTCACAGGTTCTGGTTTGGTGAAATAGTTGATTCAATATTTTCCACAACAGTCAATGTGTCTAAACTGTAAGAACTTTGAAATTAAGTTGTTTTCAAGTCGTTATTAACAACAACCTGAAAATAAATATTTAAAACCTTCAACTAAAACCAAACGTCTATTGGACGTTGGGTATCGTCTTCTTTTCAACGTCTTTTCAATGACATTTAGCTTGGTGGTACAGCCCAATGTCAAAACACAGCTTTAATGTGTCCAAATGAATAACCAATATGCAGAAACCATTTGTGATACTGAAAACCTCAACATAAAATGTACCATCTGCACAAACATCTGCAACAATAATCATATTACTGAAACAAGCACCTTTTAAAATGCACCAGCACCAGAAACACTGTTGTTCTGACAAGTAGCAATAAATCACTGATATCAATTAGGGGGGAAATCAGGTTGTTGGTGCTGTTGAAACTAACACAACTAAAAACACATGGAAATGGGAGATATATTTTACCTCCCTGGTTAGAGGACAAATCAGGTTGTTGGTGCTGTTGAAACTAACACAACTAAAAACACATGGAAATGGGAGATATATTTTACCTCCCTGGTTAGAGGACAAATCAGGTTGTTGGTGCTGTTGAAACTAACACAACTAAAAACACATGGAAATGGGAGATATATTTTACCTCCCTGGTTAGAGGACAAATCAGGTTGTTGGTGCTGTTGAAACTAACACAACTAAAAACACATGGAAATGGGAGATATATTTTACCTCCCTGGTTAGAGGACAAATCAGGTTGTTGGTGCTGTTGAAACTAACACAACTAAAAACACATGGAAATGGGAGATATATTTTACCTCCCTGGTTAGAGGACAAATCAGGTTGTTGGTGCTGTTGAAACTAACACAACTAAAAACACATGGAAATGGGAGATATATTTTACCTCCCTGGTTAGAGGACAACCTGCAGAAGACAGTCAGCTACATTTTGGAGAGATGCATTTACATTTAGAGGTCGTTAAACAAAGGAACGCAACACTTATTTTCCATCCCTCATCGATATCATGTTGAAATCATTTGCGTGAGAGTGGGGAGATGAGTTTGTCCTGTTAAAACTAACAGCTCAAAAACCACATGGAATCTGGGAATAATGTGTACATCACTGGTTAGAGGACAACTTGTAGAAATCATCTAGCTACATTTTGATTCAAGTGGGTCACCAATGCTGTAAGTGTAACACAGCTCTTTTTGTGTTAGTCACTTTCTGTTATATCATATAAATAGCACTCTTTCAATTCAGATTCTGGATTTTCCCCCTGAGGCTAATATCCATATCATGCAGAAATCAATTGAACAGGGGGCAAACGTTTAGTGTTCTACATTGTGACATCATTAAAATACTCCTTCTACAATGTTAAAACATTCTACATTGTGACATCATTAAAATACTCCTACTACAATGTTAAAACATTCTACATTGTGACATCATTAAAATACTCCTACTACAATGTTAAAACATTCTACATTGTGACATCATTAAAATACTCCCACTACAATGTTAAAACATTCTACATTGTGACATCATTAAAATACTCCTACTACAATGTTAAAACATTCTACATTGTGACATCATTAAAATACTCCTTCTACAATGTTAAAACATTCTACATTGTGACATCATTAAAATACTCCCACTACAATGTTAAAACATTCTACATTGTGACATCATTAAAATACTGCTACTACAATGTTAAAACATTCTACATTGTGACATCATTAAAATACTGCTACTACAATGTTAAAACATTCTACATTGTGACATCATTAAAATACTGCTACTACAATGTTAAAACATTCTACATTGTGACATCATTAAAATACTTCTACTACAATGTTAAAACATTCTACATTGTGACATCATTAAAATACTGCTACTACAATGTTAAAACATTCTACATTGTGACATCATTAAAATACTGCTACTACAATGTTAAAACATTCTACATTGTGACATCATTAAAATAATCCTACTACAATGTTAAAACATTCTACATTGTGACATCATTAAAATACTCCTACTACAATGTTAAAACATTCTACATTGTGACATCATTAAAATACTCCTACTACAATGTTAAAACATTCTACATTGTGACATCATTAAAATACTCCTACTACAATGTTAAAACATTCTACATTGTGACATCATTAAAATATTCCTACTACAATGTTAAAACATTCTACATTGTGACATCATTAAAATACTCCTACTACAATGTTAAAACATTCTACATTGTGACATCATTAAAATACTCCTACTACAATGTTAAAACATTCTACATTGTGACATCATTAAAATACTCCTACTACAATGTTAAAACATTCTACATTGTGACATCATTAAAATACTCCTACTACAATGTTAAAACATTCTACATTGTGACATAATTTCATTGATATCATGAAACAAATCCTTCATGTATGTATTTTCTGATGTAGTTTTGTTCCATCTAGCCATCTGACTATACACCAGAGAACACACACAGGAGAGAAATCTTGCAGCTGTCCATATTGATACAGATACACTAAACCATGATTTAGATGTATTAAGAACAAGTTGATTGACAAAGTCATGAAAAATGGAATAAACCACATTTTGGCAATGATAAAAGATATGCCTCTGGGGTCAAAATGATCCATGTCAGAACTATGGTTCAATGTAAATATGTAGTGGGTCAAAATGATCCATGTCAGAACTATGGTTCAATGTAAATATGTAGTGGGTCTAAATGATCCATGTCAGAACTATGGTTCAATGTAAATATGTAGTGGGTCTAAATGATCCATGTCAGAACTATGGTTCAATGTAAATATGTAGTGGGTCAAAATGATCCATGTCAGAACTATGGTTCAATGTAAATATGTAGTGGGTCTAAAGTTTGTTTTAAATTATCACTCATTAAACACGAATAAATCAACACATACTTCTTTTTGAACAACTTAATATAATATTACACTTTTATGAAATAAATGAAAATAAACGTTTGGTTCCTCAACTGTGTTGCCCCTCCAGTCAGCAGATGACGATGTGTCTTTTTATTTTAATTTAATTTTATATATTTATTTTTTGATTCAAAATACAGACCAACAATTTACATTGTTACATCATACAAAACAGAACTAGTATCAACTAGAAAATACTAAAACACACAAAATATCAATGAAGTAATAAAACATTAACTATTTTAGTGTAGTTGTTATCACTCTGAAAAAATCTATAATGATTCAGGAAAATGTTATTCTTGTTGTTATTCACTAGGGTTAATGTTTTAATAAAATATTTAAATTCAGTCAGAAAAATTTGTAATTTTGATATAGAATTTTGGAATGATTGTTTGTGTATAAAGTATTTGGCAACAAGAATAAAAAAATTCACAATCATTTCAGTGGTCTTGTTGTCATTGCAACATATTATATCCTCCATGTAAAACATGGGCAGTGTTCATAATGGTAACATATTATATCCTCCATGTAAAACATGGGCAGTGTTCATAATGGTAACATATTATATCCTCCATGTAGAACATGGGCAGTGTTCATAATGGTAACATATTATATCCTCCATGTAGAACATGGGCAGTGTTCATAATGGTAACATATTATATCCTCCATGTAAAACATGGGCAGTGTTCATAATGGTAACATATTATATCCTCCATGTAGAACATGGGCAGTGTTCATAATGGTAACATATTATATCCTCCATGTAGAACATGGGCAGTGTTCATAATGGTAACATATTATATCCTCCATGTAGAACATGGGCAGTGTTCATAATGGTAACATATTATATCCTCCATGTAAAACATGGGCAGTGTTCATAATGGTAACATATTATATCCTCCATGTAGAACATGGGCAGTGTTCATAATGGTAACATATTATATCCTCCATGTAGAACATGGGCAGTGTTCATAATGGTAACATATTATATCCTCCATGTAGAACATGGGCAGTGTTCATAATGGTAACATATTATATCCTCCATGTAGAACATGGGCAGTGTTCATAATGGTAACATATTATATCCTCCATGTAAAACATGGGCAGTGTTCATAATGGTAACATATTATATCCTCCATGTTAAACATGGGCAGTGTTCATAATGGTAACATATTATATCCTCCATGTAAAACATGGGCAGTGTTCATAATGGTAACATATTATATCCTCCATGTTAAACATGGGCAGTGTTCATAATAGTAACATATTATATCCTCCATGTAGAACATGGGCAGTGTTCATAATGGTAACATATTATATCCTCCATGTAGAACATGGGCAGTGTTCATAATGGTAACATATTATATCCTCCATGTTAAACATGGGCAGTGTTCATAATGGTAACATATTATATCCTCCATGTAGAACATGGGCAGTGTTCATAATGGTAACATATTATATCCTCCATGTAGAACATGGGCAGTGTTCATAATGGTAACATATTATATCCTCCATGTAAAACATGGGCAGTGTTCATAATGGTAACATATTATATCCTTCATGTTAAACATGGGCAGTGTTCATAATGGTAACATATTATATCCTCCATGTAAAACATGGGCAGTGTTCATAATGGTAACATATTATATCCTCCATGTAAAACATGGGCAGTGTTCATAATGGTAACATATTATATCCTCCATGTAGAACATGGGCAGTGTTCATAATAGTAACATATTATATCCTCCATGTAAAACATGGGCAGTGTTCATAATGGTAACATATTATATCCTCCGTGTAGAACATGGGCAATGTTCATAATGGTAACATATTATATCCTCCATGTAAAACATGGGCAGTGTTCATAATGGTAACATATTATATCCTCCATGTAAAACATGGGCAGTGTTCATAATGGTAACATATTATATCCTCCATGTAGAACATGGACAGTGTTCATAATGGTAACATATTATATCCTCCATGTAGAACATGGGCAGTGTTCATAATGGTAACATATTATATCCTCCATGTTAAACATGGGCAGTGTTCATAATGGTAACATATTATATCCTCCATGTAAAACATGGGCAGTGTTCATAATAGTAACATATTATATCCTCCATGTTAAACATGGGCAGTGTTCATAATAGTAACATATTATATCCTCCATGTAGAACATGGGCAGTGTTCATAATGGTAACATATTATATCCTCCATGTAGAACATGGGCAGTGTTCATAATGGTAACATATTATATCCTCCATGTAGAACATGGACAGTGTTCATAATGGTAACATATTATATCCTCCATGTTAAACATGGGCAGTGTTCATAATGGTAACATATTATATCCTCCATGTAGAACATGGGCAGTGTTCATAATGGTAACATATTATATCCTCCATGTAGAACATGGGCAGTGTTCATAATGGTAACATATTATATCCTCCATGTAGAACATGGGCAGTGTTCATAATAGTAACATATTATATCCTCCATGTAGAACATGGGCAGTGTTCATAATGGTAACATATTATATCCTCCATGTAAAACATGGGCAGTGTTCATAATGGTAAATAAGTATCTTGCAAGGTTTTCCCAAAATTCAGACACAAATTTACATCAAAGAACAAGTGGGACAGATTCTCACCTTTTTCACAGAAAACACAGATATCATCAACAGCTACACATGTGGACATCATAGAATGACATGGATATATCTGATGTAAGATGTTAACGTGCCCTTCCTTAACGTTGTTATTCTACAGTATTTGTAAGGCCTTAACCAGCCACACATGTGGACATCATAGAATTACATGGATATATCTGATGTAACATGTTAAAGTGCCCTTCCTTAACGTTGTTTGTTCTACAGTATTTGTAAGGCCTTAACCAGGCACACATGTGGACATCATAGAATTACATGGATATATCTGATGTAACATGTTAAAGGGCCCTTCCTTAACATTGTTTGTTCTACAGTATTTGTAAGGCCTTAACCAGGCATGTTTCCAGACAAGGTCAGGAATAATAAGCAGGTTCCACAAACACTTTCCTCTCGGTGGAAGTTGGTTTTGTGAACGGAGAATTTGTCTTATATATTTATTACAACAAGATCTCTCAAGTAAACCCACGCCTCCCAATCTGAGTTCTGGATCAACTTTGTGATCATTACCAAAGATAAGATGAGTTTTCATTAGTGTAGTTAGACCCCTGGGAACGGCTCTGAGTTCTGGATAAACTTTGTGATCATTACTAAAGATAAGATGAGTTTTCATTAGTGTAGTTAGACCCCTGGGAACGGCTCTGAGTTCTGGATGAACTTTGTGATCATTACCAAAGATAAGATGGGTTTTCATTAGTGTAGTTAGACCCCTGGGAACGGCTCTGAGTTCTGGATAAACTTTGTGATCATTACCAAAGATAAGATGGGTTTTCATTAGTGTAGTTAGGCCCCTGGGAACGGCTCTGAGTTCTGGATAAACTTTGTGATCATTACCAAAGATAAGATGAGTTTTCATTAGTGTAGTTAGACCCCTGGGAACGGCTCTGAGTTCTGGATAAACTTTGTGATCATTACCAAAGATAAGATGAGTTTTCATTAGTGTAGTTAGACCCCTGGGAACGGCTTTGAGTTCTGGATAAACTTTGTGATCATTACCAAAGATAAGATGGGTTTTCATTAGTGTAGTTAGGCCCCTGGGAACGGCTCTGAGTTCTGGATCAACTTTGTAATCATTACCAAAGATAAGATGAGTTTTCATTAGTGTAGTTAGGCCCCTGGGAACGGCTCTGAGTTCTGGATAAACTTTGTGATCATTACCAAAGATAAGATGAGTTTTCATTAGTGTAGTTAGACCCCTGGGAACGGCTCTGATCACAGAAATAAACTCTCTGAAAGGTATTGGAAACCCTTTCAATGTTATAAATTGTTCATATGTGAGAATATAACCTCTGTTGTCAAAAACATCAAGAACAAAGTCGTTATTCCTCTCATGCCAGCTGGGGTAGAACAATGACTTATTCCGTACAGTCATGTCTGAATTATTCCCCAAAAGAGCTTTATGTGGGGATAAAATGTGCAGGAAACATATTTTCCAGGCCATTAAAGCTTGTTGGTGAAACCTAGACAATTTAGCGGGTAATCTTTCAGGAATATAAATACATTTCAGTAAAAATTGAAGACCTCCTAACTTATGAAACACACTATTTGGAATGAAATACCATATTGAATCAGTATTGATCAAACATCTTTTCAACCAGTTGATCTTGAAAGTGTTATTTATGTCACAAAGTCCAACACTTCCAGACCTCCTTCAGCTCTTTTATTAGAGGACTGACTCTTTTAGTTTGTGAGATGGGGACACAGTAGATGTGGATAAGTAGGTCCAGTCTCTGGATGGGGACACAGTAGATGTGGATAAGTAGGTCCAGTCTCTGGATGGGGACACAGTAGATGTGGATAAGTAGGTCCAGTCTCTGGATGGGGACACAGTAGATGTGGATAAGTAGGTCCAGTCTCTGGGTGAATGAAATACCATATTGAATCAGTATTGATCAAACATCTTTTCAACCAGTTGATCTTGAAAGTGTTATTTATGTCACAAAGTCCAACACTTCCAGACCTCCTTCAGCTCTTTTATTAGAGGACTCTTTTAGTTTGTGAGATGGATTTTTCCAGATGAAGTCAAGAAAGGTCTTGTTGGTCTCTTTACAAGTAGCAGGATTTACACATAAAGATAATGAGGGGTACACAAAACCAGACAGTCCCTCTGCCTTGGACAGAAGTACTCTCCCAAGTATAGAAACATCTCTTTGTAGACAATTATTACATATATTTTGGGTTTTCTTCATTTTAGGAGAGAAATTCATGTGTTGTCTGACTAAGTGTTTTTTTGACAGATGTATTCCTAAATATTTAACACAGTCCTTTACAGGAATATTTATATTTCTTTATCATCAGAGTCAAATAAACATAAGATTTCTGTACTATATAAACACTGCTAATACAACAATAGTGTAGGTGTCTGTACTATATAAACACTGCTAATACAACAATAGTGCTAGGTGTCTGTACTATATAAACACTGCTAATACAACAATAGTGCTAGGTGTCTGTACTATATAAACACTGTTAATACAACAATAGTGCTAGGTGTCTGTACTATATAAACACTGCTAATCCAACAATAGTGCTAGGTGTCTGTACTATATAAACACTGCTAATCCAACAATAGTGCTAGGTGTCTGTACTATATAAACACTGCTAATCCAACAATAGTGCTAGGTGTCTGTACTATATAAACACTGCTAATCCAACAATAGTGCTAGGTGTCTGTACTGTATAAACACTGCTAATCCAACAATAGTGCTAGGTGTCTGTACTATATAAACACTGCTAATCCAACAATAGTGCTAGGTGTCTGTACTGTATAAACACTGCTAATCCAACAATAGTGCTAGGTGTCTGTACTATATAAACACTGCTAATCCAACAATAGTGCTAGGTGTCTGTACTATATAAACACTGCTAATCCAACAATAGTGCTAGGTGTCTGTACTATATAAACACTGCTAATCCAACAATAGTGCTAGTTACCTGTACTATATAAACACTGCTAATCCAACAATAGTGCTAGGTGTCTGTACTATATAAACACTGCTAATCCAACAATAGTGCTAGGTGTCTGTACTATATGAACACTGTTAATCCAACAATAGTGCTAGGTGTCTGTACTATATAAACACTGTTAATCCAACAATAGTGCTAGGTACATGTACTATATAAACACTGTTAATCCAACAATAGTGCTAGGTGTCTGTACTATATAAACACTGTTAATCCAACAATAGTGCTAGGTGTCTGTACTATATAAACACTGTTAATCCAACAATAGTGCTAGGTGTCTGTACTATATAAACACTGTTAATCCAACAATAGTGCTAGGTACATGTACTATATAAACACTGTTAATCCAACAATAGTGCTAGGTGTCTGTACTATATAAACACTGTTAATCCAACAATAGTGCTAGGTGTCTGTACTATATAAACACTGTTAATCCAACAATAGTGCTAGGTGTCTGTACTATATAAACACTGCTAATCCAACAATAGTGCTAGGTGTCTGTCCTATATAAACACTGTTAATCCAACAATAGTGCTAGGTGTCTGTACTATATAAACACTGTTAATCCAACAATAGTGCTAGGTGTCTGTACTATATAAACACTGCTAATCCAACAGTAGTGCTAGGTGCCTGTACTATATAAACACTGCTAATCCAACAATAGTGCTAGGTGCCTGTACTACAGGTTCACACTTGAATTAAAATCTACATTTCTTATATTCTTCCCAAAACTCAAACGTGGTCTCCTGATGTGGTTTAAGCATTGTTATATACATTGTTATATACTTGTTATATACTGTTATATACTCATATTGTTTTTCTGTTTAAAAAAGTCTTACTTTGAGAACGAAAACCTGAAATAAAAATGAGATCAATTCTGAAACCTGTTTCTTCGTTAGTTTTTCTGTTTCAATAATAGTAATACTATTATCCTACTGAACAGTACAGCTTGGGTTGGTCTACTATTATCCTACTGAACAGTACAGCTTGGGTTGGTCTACTATTATCCTACTGAACAGTACAGCTTGGATTGGCCTACTATTATCCTACTGAACAGTACAGCTTGGGTTGGTCTACTATTATCCTACTGAACAGTACAGCTTGGGTTGGTCTACTATTATCCTACTGAACAGAACAGCTTGGGTTGGTCTACTATTATACTACTGAACAGTACAGCTTGGGTTGGTCTACTATTATCCTACTGAACAGTACAGCTTGGGTTGGTCTACTATTATCCTACTGAACAGTACAGCTTGGGTTGGTCTACTATTATCCTACTGAACAGTACCACTTGAGTTGGCCTGTAACAAGTAACAAGTCATTAAAGACTAAAAAGTCATTAAAGAGCAGCAGTAAAATAACAATAGCAGGACTATATACAGGTCAGAAACTGGCTCTCCAGAGAAGACAGGCTATGTGCCCACAACCCACAAAATGAGGTGGAAACTGAGATGCTCTTCCTATCCTCCTGCCAAATGTATGACCAGTTAATTCATACTGTATGTTGTAGTCTGTCCAAGAGGGGAATCACACAAGACTGATCTCAGTTAATTCATACTGTATGTTGTAGTCTGTCCAAGAGGGGAATCACACAGACTGATCTCAGTTAATTCATACTGTATGTTGTAGTCTGTCCAAGAGGGGAATCACACTTACTGATCTCAGTTAATTCATACTGTATGTTGTAGTCTGTCTAATAATTAAATCACACAAGACTGACAGCCTGTAATTTTATTAAAAACATTCAGTTGATTAAACAAAGCCCAACAACAAACCACAAAGACATAAAGACAAAAGCAAAAAGCAACACATTCTGGACAGATGAAATGAAGCTACTATCTATCAATAATAAAACTCCATGTTACCCCAAACCCCATGTTACCCCAATCCCCATGTTACCCCAAACCCCATGTTACCCCAAACCCCATGTTACCCCAAACCCCATGTTACCCCAAACCCCATGTTACCCCAATCCCCATGTTACCCCAAAAACCATGTTACCCAAAACCCCATGTTACCCAAAACCCCATGTTACCCCAAAAACCATGTTACCCCAAAAGCCATGTTACCCCAATCCCCATGTTACCCCAAAAACCATGTTACATCAAAAACCATGTTACCCCAAACCCCATGTTACCCCAAAAACCATGTTACCCCAAACCCCATGTTACCCCAAACCCCATGTTACCCCAAAAACCATGTTACCCCAAACCCCATGTTACCCCAATAACCCCATGTTACCCCAATCCCCATGTTACCCCAAACCCCATGTTACCCCAATCCCCATGTTACCCCAAAAACCATGTTACCCCAAACCCCATGTTACCCCAATAACCCCATGTTACCCCAATCCCCATGTTACCCCAAAACCCATGTTACCCCAATCCCCATGTTACCCCAAACCCCATGTTACCACAAACCCCATGTTACCCCAAAAAACATGTTACCCCAAAAACCATGTTACCCCATTCCCCATGTTACCCCAAAAACCATGTTACCCCAAAAACCATGTTACCCCAAACCCCATGTTACCCCAAAAACCATGTTACCCCAAACCCCATGTTACCCCAAACCCCATGTTACCCCAAAAACCATGTTACCCCAAACCCCATGTTACCCCAATAACCCCATGTTACCCCAAACCCCATGTTACCCCAATTCCCATGTTACCCCAAACCCCATGTTACCCCAAACCCCATGTTACCCCAAACCCCATGTTACCCCAATCCCCATGTTACCCCAAACCCCATGTTACCCCAATAACCCCATGTTACCCAAACCCCATGTTACCCCAATCCCCATGTTACCCCAAACCCCATGTTACCCCAAAAACCATGTTACCCCATGTTACCAAAACCCCATGTTACCCCATGTTACCAAAACCCCATGTTACCCCATGTTACCAAAACCCCAAGTTACCAAAACCCCATGTTACCCCATGTTACCAAAACCCCATGTTACCCCATGTTACCAAAACCCCAAGTTACCAAAACCCCATGTTACCAAAACCCATGTTACCCCATGTTACCAAAACCCCATGTTACCCCATGTTACCAAAACCCCAAGTTACCAAAACCCCATGTTACCAAAACCCATGTTACCCAAAACCCCATGTTACCCAGAACCCCATGTTACCAAAACCCCATGTTACCAAAACCCCATGTTACCCCAAAACCCCTTGTTACCCAAACCCCATGTTACCCCAAACCCCATGTAACCCAGAAACCCATGTTACTCTGGTGGTAAAAACCAAACTAAATTAATAATGGTGGTTGCAGTCACTCCTTTTAGATTTCTTCCAAGGTTCTAGAAAGAGAAACTAATTCTGAACTAATTCTGAACTTGTTATTAAAATTAGAACCACTTCAGGTTTGTCACCACATTTTAAACACCAGTCCACTGTTGACCATCGATTTAAAACACAAAACTGACCTAAGATCAGCATGTAGGGTCAGCTTCATTCTACTCCTAATCCGTCCCCTGGGCTGCTCTCTCCTCTCCCGGTCCAGCTTCAGCTCTGGAGCTCAGAGAGACCATCTCCATGGCATTGACATAAAGATCCATGCTGCTCACCCTGTTCACTCTCTTCTGCCTCCTGGTGGGCTAGGGAGGCACAGCACCAACAGTCAGACATTTACTCTTTAGTATCTCCATTCTCTCTCCCTCCCTCTCCCCCTCTCGTTTAAATGACTTGTAACATCTGAGTAAATGTCTTTACCTTGTAGTACAGGTAGGAGGTGGTGATGGCTGTCAGTAGGATCAGCAGCACTACAACGTGTCTGATGATGAAGGGTGGCAGAGGAGAAGCTGCAAACAGAAACACCTTTGATGAGGGGACTGATCAACATCACATAGATCTGTGGGAAATCTGTCAATGACAAAGTTATAAGTCTGGTTCCTGTTCAGTTACCTGTGATGGTGAGGGAGAGGAGCTCACTCTCAGAGGAGAAATTATGAGAGAAAACATAATTGTCATAAACACAGCTGTAGTTCCCTTGGTGGGAGTCATCTGCAGCAGGGAAGAGGAAGGCAGCAGAGTGATTGACAGCTGGCTGGGTTCTGTTGGAGCCGGTGAACGTGAGGTGGAAGGAGCCTCCTGGGTACTGTGGCTGAGTGGAGCAGGTGATGGTGAAGTTGTAGCCCCTGAACATCTCGGGCCCCTGGTGGCCCCTGGAGACCCCTCCCATTGAGTCAGTCAGGAAGATATCAGGCTGGACCAGGAGATCTGTAACAATAAAAGAGAACAAGAAAAACCTCTTCAACTAGTTTCCTATAGATATGACAATAACATCAGCATGTAACAGTGGTAGTGAGTAGAGACGTTCACTGAGATAACACTCACATACAAAAGCATTCTGGGATATTTAAGTTGTATTTGATTCCTACTTGACTGAGTGATCTATTTAGTAAAGCAGACTGACAAGTTAAACAGTCATCATGAGAGGTGCAGAGGAAGTTGTATGAATGAAGGAAATCAGTTGAATATAATTATAATATGTTGTTATTACCTGAGCAGATCACTGTGATTCCAGGATGGAGATCATAACTTCTGGAACACTCCCTCAGTGAAGACTCAGACCCAGAACAGTAAACTAAAAACCCTCTATTGGTGTTTCCAAGTAGTTCTGAAACAGTGGAACCACAACCCAGCTGTCGACACACTACTGCAGCTACATGCCAGTCCTCAGCTCCCACAATCCTCCACTCTCCCTGGTCGTACCACTCCACTCCACCAGCACAGCGACTGCCTCCTCCCACCAGCCTCACATCATCAGGCTCTGAGAAAAGAAAAGAGAGAGACAGTAATCTTACTATTTTCTCACTAAAACACATCTATACTGTCTCTCATATTCTTCACTCCAGGTGAGAAACAATGTTGACTGAGTGACAAACTGTTTCTTACCTGAGCAGGTGAGTCCAACAGCATTACCAGGTAGGCAGGTCTTGTTTTCTCTGTCTGAGGTGTCACAGTCCAGGAGAAGGGACTCTTTGCCTTTACACTGGAACTCTTTATCCCAGGTCTGACCCTCACCTTCTCCATAGAGCCCCCCCTGTAGAGCTGCAGGAGCCCCACAGCCAACATCCCTACAGACTACCTCTGCATCCTGCAGGTCAAAGTCAGCTTCACACACTGAGGCCCAGGACTGATTGGACTTCACCTCCACTCTCCCAGAGCAGAGACCAGCTCCATCCACAAGCCGCACAAACTCTGGAGAAAAAGAGTTGGTTGAACATTCATTCCGTTTTGTTGATGACATTGTCAAGGACTAAACACAAATATGTTGGATAAAAGATTGTAGTTTGCTATGTTTGATACTGTAAGAGGTAGAAATGGGTTCTTAGTCGCTCAGGATCGGGTTGGGAATAATGCAGGCAGGAGACAGGAATAAGTTCACTTCACTTTATAGAAAATAAACAGCTGGACATCCATCAGGCAGCTTCACTTCAGTACCATCTGAACTACAATGATCTGCCCATGAACATCTCCCATGAACCAATATGACAAACACAAATATAATGTTTAAATACATCTGAAATCTCTCCCTCTATTTAAATGAAATAAAAACACATAAAACATGATACATGGTAATATTGTATAATGTATAAATAAATCTCTCAATATGACCAGTCTCTTACCTGAACAGGTCACATGATGATAATATTCACCATAACAGAAACCAGGTTCTTCTATGATGTTACACTGTCTAATAGAAGACTCATCTCCACTACAAATACTAAATAGTCTGACTCCTATTCTTCCATCTTCAATCAGAGGTCCTCTAGATACAGATACAGGATTCCCACAGTCCAGCTCTCTACACACAACCTTAACATCTCTCCTCATTCCCCACCACCTAAAACATACACCTGTCCACTCTCCTCTGTAGAAGACTTCCACTGTCCCAGAACAGGAAGTGGTCCCATCCACCAGTCTGACTGAGTCTTCAGCTGTAAACAGCAGAGAGGAAAACACAGTGGTGAGGACAGATGATGACAGTGATTCTGTTATTCTAACAGCAGTAATGCTTTGTGGTTGACAAGTATTAGTAGTTACATAAAACACTACTTGTTATTGGGGTTTAGAATGGTTTGTATGGACACATGAATTGATATTGAACTGCTATAATCACTGTAGATTTATACTCTACCTACCTAGTGGACTGACGCTTTGAGTCTGGAGATCTGAGGAGAAAGAAAGAGACAGAGGAGAAAGAGAGAGACAGAGACACAGAGACAGAGAGAAACAAAGGAGAAAGGGAGGAGTCAGAGGAAGAGAGAGGCAGAGGTTAAATGAACATCAACATGACCTTTCATGATGTGATGGGGAAGACAGGCTTATCGTTGGTATGGTGCAACAACACCCATGTGTACATACACTATATATACTGTTCTGCCTGCTGTCCCCATCTGGTCGTGCTGCTGCTCCAGTTTCAACTGTTCTTCCTGCGGCTATGGAACCCTGACCTGTTCACCGGACGTGCTTCCTGTCCCAGACCTGCTGTTTTCAACTCTCTAGAGACAGCAGGAACGGTAGAGATACTCTGAATGATCGGCTATGAAAAGACAACTGACATTTACTCCTGAGGTGCTGACCTGTTGCACCCTCGACAACCACTGTGATTATTATTATTTGACCCTGCTGGTCGTCTATGAACGTTTGAACATCTTGGGTTTTAGGTTTCTGTACAGCACTTTGTGACATCAGCTGATGTAAGAAGTAAATAAATAAATGTGATTTGATGACAGATTTGATAGTCCTCTGAGTGGATTAATTTAGTGGATTCTATTTCAGCCACACCCCTTCCTGACAGATATATAAATCAAGCACTCAGCCATGCAATCTCCATAGACAAACATTGTCAGTAGAATGGCCTTAATGAAGAGCTCAGTGACTTTCAACATGGCAACATCATAGGATGCCACCTTTCATTATCCCCCAACTCCTCTCCTCTCCTCTCCCCCGCTACTCTACTCTCCCTGTCCCCCTTTCACCCTCTCCTCCCCCTTTCCTCTTCTCTTCTCCCATACTTCTCCCCATGTCTTTTTCACATTTTGTTAGCCTTATTCTAATATTAATTTAAAAACTATCCTCAATACCGTATAACGACATCACTATTTATTTATTTTACTAGGCAAGTCAGTTAAGAACAAATTCTTATTTTCAATGACGGCCTAGGAACAGTGGGTTCCCCTGAACAGCCTGTTCAGGGGCAGAACGATAGAATGATAGATTTGTACCTTGTCAGCTCGGGGATTTGAACTTGCAACCTTCCAGTAACTAGTCCAACGCTCTAACCACTAGGCTACCCTGCCGCCAGATACCCCATAATGACATCACTATACCCCATAATGACATCACTATACCCCATAATGACTTCACAATACCCCATAATGACTTCACAATACCCCATAATGACATCACAATACCCCATAATGACATCACTATACCCCATAATGACTTCACAATACCCCATAATGACATCACTATACCCGATAATGACTTCAAAATACCCCATAATGACTTCACAATACCCCATAATGACATCACAATACCCCATAATGACATCACAATACCCCATAATGACATCACTATACCCCATAATGACATCACAATACCCCATCATTTTTTATTTTATTTTATTTCACCTTTATTTAACCAGGTAGGCAAGTTGAGAACAAGTTCTCATTTACAATTGCGACCTGGCCAAGATAAAGCAAAGCAGTTCGACACATACAACGACACAGAGTTACACATGGAGTAAAACAAACATACAGTCAATAATACAGTATAAACAAGTCTATATACGATGTGAGCAAATGAGGTGAGATAAGGGAGGTAAAGGCAAAAAGGCCATGGTGGCAAAGTAAATACAATATAGCAAGTAAAACACTGGAATGGTAGATTTGCAATGGGAGAATGTGCAAAGTAGAAATAAAAATAATGGGGTGCAAAGGAGCAAAATAAATAAATAAATTCAATACAGTAGGGAAAGAGGTAGTTGTTTGGGCTAAATTATAGGTGGACTATGTACAGGTGCAGTAATCTGTGAGCTGCTCTGACAGATGGTGCTTAAAGCTAGTGAGGGAGATAAGTGTTTCCAGTTTCAGAGATTTTTGTAGTTCGTTCCAGTCATTGGCAGCAGAGAACTGGAAGGAGAGGCGGCCAAAGAAATAATTGGTTTTGGGGGTGACTAGAGAGATATACCTGCTGGAGCGTGTGCTACAGGTGGGAGATGCAATGGTGACCAGCGAGCTGAGATAAGGGGGGACTTTACCTAGCAGGGTCTTGTAGATGACATGGAGCCAGTGGGTTTGGCGACGAGTATGAAGCGAGGGCCAGCCAACGAGAGCGTACAGGTCGCAATGGTGGGTAGTATATGGGGCTTTGGTGACAAAACGGATTGCACTGTGATAGACTGCATCCAATTTGTTGAGTAGGGTATTGGAGGCTATTTTGTAAATGACATCGCCAAAGTCGAGGATTGGTAGGATGGTCAGTTTTACAAGGGTATGTTTGGCAGCATGAGTGAAGGATGCTTTGTTGCGAAATAGGAAGCCAATTCTAGATTTAACTTTGGATTGGAGATGTTTGATATGGGTCTGGAAGGAGAGTTTACAGTCTAACCAGACACCTAAGTATTTGTAGTTGTCCACGTATTCTAAGTCAGAGCCATCCAGAGTAGTAATGTTGGACAGGCGAGTAGGTACAGGTAGCGATCGGTTGAAGAGCATGCATTTAGTTTTACTTGTATTTAAGAGCAATTGGAGGCCACGGAAGGAGAGTTGTATGGCATTGAAGCTTGCCTGGAGGGTTGTTAACACAGTGTCCAAAGAAGGGCCAGAAGTATACAGAATGGTGTCGTCTGCGTAGAGGTGGATCAGAGACTCACCAGCAGCAAGAGCGACCTCATTGATGTATACAGAGAAGAGCTTGGTCCAAGAATTGAACCCTGTGGCACCCCCATAGAGACTGCCAGAGGTCCGGACAGCAGACCCTCCGATTTGACACACTGAACTCTATCAGAGAAGTAGTTGGTGAACCAGGCGAGGCAATCATTTGAGAAACCAAGGCTGTCGAGTCTGCCGATGAGGATGTGGTGATTGACAGAGTCGAAAGCCTTGGCCAGATCAATGAATACGGCTGCACAGTAATGTTTCTTATCGATGGCGGTTAAGATATCATTTAGGACCTTGAGCGTGGCTGAGGTGCACCCATGACCAGCTCTGAAACCAGATTGCATAGCAGAGAAGGTATGGTGAGATTCGAAATGGTCGGTAATCTGTTTGTTGACTTGGCTTTAGAAGACCTTAGAAAGGCATGGTAGGATAGATATAGGTCTGTAGCAGTTTGGGTCAAGAGTGTCACCCCCTTTGAAGAGGGGGATGACCGCAGCTGCTTTCCAATCTTTGGGAATCTCAGACGACACGGAAGAGAGGTTGAACAGGCTAGTAATAGGGGTGGCAACAATTTTGGCAGATAATTTTAGAAAGAAAGGGTCCAGATTGTCTAGCCCGGCTGATTTGTAGGGGTCCAGATTTTGCAGCTCATTCAGAACATCAGCTGAGCAGATTTGGGAGAAGGAGAAATGGGGAAGGCTTGGGCGAGTTGTTGTGGGGGGTGCAGTGCTGTTGACCGGGGTAAAAGTAGCCAGGTGGAAAGCATGGCCAGCCGTAGAAAGTTTGACCGCTGACCCATTACGGATGCAGGCAATGAGGCAGTGATCGCTGAGATCTTGGTTGAAGACAGCAGAGGTGTATTTAGAGGGCAGGTTGGTTAGGATGATATCTATGAGGGTGCCCGTGTTTAAGGCTTTGGGGAGGTACCTGGTAGGTTCATTGATAATTTGTGTGAGGTTGAGGGCATCAAGTTTAGATTGTAGGATGGCTGGGGTGTTAAGCATGTTCCAGTTTAGGTCGCCTAGCAGCACAAGCTCTGAAGAAAGATGGGGGGCAATCAGTTCACATATGGTGTCCAGAGCACAGCTGGGGGCAGAGGGTGGTCTATAGCAGGCGGCAACGGTGAGAGACTTGTTTTTAGAGAGGTGGATTTTTAAAAGTAGAAGTTCAAATTGTTTGGGTACAGACCTGGATAGTAGGACAGAACTCTTGTCTGAAAATGTTGTAGTTCGGAATTAAAATGTCTGAATTTTTGGTGGTCTTCCTAAACCAGGATTCAGACATTCAGATAATGACATCACAATACCCCATAATGACATCACTATACCCCATAATGACATCACAATACCCCATAATGACATCGCAATACCCCATAATGACATCACTATACCCAATAATGACTTCACTATACCCCATAATGACATCACAATACCCCATAATGACATCACTATACCCCATAATGACATCACAATACCCCATAATGACATCACAATACCCCATAATGACATCACTATACCCCATAATGACATCTGACCACCGTAACTGATAAAAAAACGGAGAAAATAATTGACAATTTACAGACTCAGTGAGTATTGCTATTGCTATTGAGAGAGGTAGGCAGAGAGAAGACAGGCTATGTGTCCACTGCCCACAAAATGAGTTGGATACTGAGCTGTACTTCCTAACCTCCTGACAAATGTACAACGATATAAGAGACACATATTTCCCTCAGATTACAAATACCCCAAAATAATTTGAAAACAAATATAATATCTGTTAGGTAAAATACCACAGTGTGCAATCATGTCAGCAGAATGTGTGACCTGTTGTGATGAGAACAGGGTAACCAGTGGAGAACAAACACAACAGTAAATAAAACCTAGGACTAGATTTATCACTTTAGTTCATTTCCCTTGAAATTTGTACTTCTACTTGTTGTACACACAGCTCACACTCTCCTACACACACCAGCTAACTGAGAGGGCCCTAGAGGAGTGTTGGATTTATTATGGATAAATTAATAAACAATATCCCCATTTTAAATAGAATTGTAACTAAGTAAACTTATACTCTGTTTTATAAGTGATTAACAATATGAGTTCATAAGAAGGGATTGTGTGACACAGATAAGGTGTAATAAAAAGTTAATGAACACCATTCCAACTAGGAATAAAACAAATGGGTTGTGGACTGTGAAAACAGATAAGGTCGTTCGCCTATGGTTGACCCTACAGAAACTTAGCTCTGGGGTTTTTAGATAAGGCAGTGAGTGCATTCCTAGGTTTTCTGTTAATTACAACTGTCAGTTCAGTGGTGATTGATAATGTTGAGGGGTCAAAAGTTACCTGGGAGTGTGTTAGTAAGTTAGAATGAACTTTTCACCTTACTTTGTCCCAGTCGAGAGGAGGGGATTCTGTTAAAGCAATGAAATGACGTCATGATCTGTATATAAACTGTTGCTCGTGGTTAAGTGGCAGCGCGCTCCGAGAATAAATTATATTACCTATTATTGAAAGACTGGTCTGCGTCTATTTTATGCAAACAAGAAATGTTAGAAATTCTCATAAAATAGATTAAGGGCTTTCAATTGATGAAAGCACATTGGCATAATTAAATTACAGTAACAAGGAGCCAGCTGGCTGAGAGGGCCCTAGTGGAGCCGCCTGGCTGAGAGGGCCCTAGTGGAGCCGCCTGGCTGAGAGGGCCCTAGTGGAGCCGCTTGGCTGAGAAGGCCCTAGTGGAGCCGCCTGGCTGAGAAGGCCCTAGTGGAGCCGCCTGGCTGAGAAGGCCCTAGTGGAGCCGCCATGAGAGGGCCCTAGTGGAGACGCCTGGCTGGGAAGGCCCTAGTGGAGCCGGCTGGCTGAGAGGGCCCTAGTGTAGCCCTTCCTTGACACTTTCTCTCTCCTCCACAAATATCCCCTCCACTACTCTCTCCTCTGCTCTCCCCACTACTCCTCTCTCTACCCTGTCGCTCTGCTCATCTTGATCTCTCTCTCCTGCGCATGGTCTCTCTCTCTTCTTGACATATAATGTTGGACCTGTTGATCTTGACTCAGCTCATAGACCTCTATCATCTACACCCCTCCCTTCTCCTACTCTAACATAACACCAATATAATATATAATACATAATATATACTCTCATTCATTTACATAGAGACAGATACAATCAATCATCGACACACTGAATATACAACAGTCAGATACATGACACCATCACAACTTAACTGACATTAGTGCCTGTCCCCAGATGGACAGTTAGGCTACAGTAAAGTACATTTACTGGTGATCACATCATTGTCCTGCTTTGAGACACATTTTTACTGTCTGCTTCCAGTTGCATGTTATTTTACTAACCCTGCAAATGGTAAGATATCTTACAATATTAAATCACATCTCAGTAACTGTCACACGTGTATATCAGTATAACAGCATCTTACCTGTGAACCAGAACAGGGTCATCAGTACCACTGCAGGTATCATATCTGTCTCGAACTGGGGCTCTACTGAGCGAAACAAGTCTACTGTCATGAAGAGAGGACTGAATAGTAAGAAATACTGCTAGGCTTTCTGACTTCTATATCATTACTTCCTTACTTATATGATGTGACAAACCTTTAAGCAGATAAGATCAGTTAAACATACCCACCTACAGGAAACACTGACATTAGAAAAATTCCACAGGAAACTGCTGGCAGAGCAGCAAAGTTACACATAGTGTGTGCTATAATATCACCTCTAACTTTCTACTGCTTGAGTTCACCTCTTATAGAATATTGGCTTAATGTTCCAGCACCTAAATATAAACAGTACCAGCACCCAAAATGAGTACTGATGAGGTCTCATGTTAGAGCAGGAGAAGGGGGGATGTGGTGTAGAAGCTAGAGGTCTGTTACCCAAGTCAACTCAACAGGCCTGATGCTATATGTCAGGGTCAGGCTGGGCTGGGCCAAGAGAGGAAAAGGATACTGGTTATGATGACATCACTGGTGAGAAGTCAGTGATACAAATATATTCAGCTGATTTAAATGTCAGTTTTTCTCTCCCTCCTCCCCTGTCTCCTTCTACCAACTCAGTCTGTCAATAAGTCCTATCTCTCTCTCATCTCTCTCTCCCTCCTCCCCTGTCTCCTTCTACCAACCCAGTCTGTCAATAAGTCCTCTCTCTCTCTCTCTCTCTCTCTCATCTCTCTCTCCCTCCTCCCCTGTCTCCTTCTTCCAACCCAGTCTGTCAATAAGTCTCTCTCTCTCTCTCTCTCTCATCTCTCTCTCCCTCCTCCCCTGTCTCCTTCTACCAACTCAGTCTGTCAATAAGTCCTATATCTCTCTCTCATCTCTCTCTCCCTCCTCCCCTGTCTCCTTCTACCAACTCAGTCTGTCATTAAGTCCTATCTCTCTCTCTCTCTCTCTCTCTCATCTCTCTCTCCTCCCCTGTCTCCTTCTACCAACCCAGTCTGTCAGTAAGAACTAAACTCAGCAAAAAAAGAAACGTCCTCTCACTGTCAACTGCCTTTATTTTCAGCAAACTTAACATGCGTAAACATTTGTATGAACATAACAAGATTCAACAACTGAGACATAAACTGAACAAGTTCCACAGACATGTGACTAACAGAAATGTAATATGTGTCCCTGAACAAAGGGGTGAGGGGTCAAAATCAAAAGGAACAGGCAGTATCAGGTGTGGCCACCAGCTGCATTAAGTACTGCAGTGCATTTCCTCATGGACTGCACCAGATTTACCAGTTATTGCTGTGGGATGTTACCCCACTCTTCCACCAAGGCACCTGCAAGTTCCCGGACATTTCTGGGGGGAATGGCCCTAGAATGCTAGAATGGGGAGGAGGACAATAAACAACAGAACGTATGGTGCTAGAATGGAGAGGAGATCAGTAAACAACATATTTAGATTCTCTTCACAACTAGACAGTTACAGTACATTTGACCTTAAAGTAAAATCCTAATTGTATATATACTTACACACTTCCCAGGTTTGACAGTAAAAAACCTAGCTACAAAGACTATTTTCCTGACTGTCTCTACTGATGGCCTCTAACAGCAGAATAAAATAAGTGGGATATTTAAACAGCACTGAAACAGAGTAGGTTGCTAGTTGACGATGTGTTGTAAATTGTTTCAATGCTGCCGTCTACAGATCTTCTAATGTATTGTAATACCACATGTACCAATACAGTAGAATAGACAGGGACACTGTGTGATGACACAATGACCCTCCATCCAATGTTCTGCTGCTGTTGTGCAACATTGTGACGCCACTGACATGTTTACAGGTTGCCATGCCGACGAAAGAGAAGGTGTTTTCATTCTGTAACAAGGCCTTCACTTCAGTCTGGATGGCTGGTTGACTGCAGACAGGTTACACAGTATCAGTGGAGGTGTTAGGCTGTTTCTGCTCTCCTCCCAACTACTAATGGAATTGTCCTGCCAATGCAACGTCTGAAAATGTATCCAGTCACTACTGTAAGTCTCTCTGGATAAGAGCGTCTGCTAAATGACTCACATGTTCAATGTAATGTTCAGGTTGACAATATCAATGGAATAGACCAAAGCAGAGCCATGTATTTAGATATGAACAGATATCTCGATGGAGGATAATGTCAGTATTTAGCTACGTTATTAGCTGTTTTGCTCACCAAAGGTGGAACAAAGTGAAACTGTTGATGTCAAAGCCTCAGTTCCGGGAGAGTAGTGGGTGAAACCATTCACCTCGGGAAAAGGGGTGATATAAATAACGTTTCCTTTCATTATGTATTACTGAATTCATTAAAATATTTGCTGCCATTGTAGTAAGGTTGGTAATACGAGAGGTCTTCGGACCTACCATGTTTGTATTATTTTCTTAGAAAGAACAACTAGTGTGTTTTGAGTGCTTCTCCCCTATTTGGGAAGTTGGTCTGCCCGCTCCTCAGTCTGACAGATATTCTGAGAGCAGGTTCGAGTCCTCTTCCTCTGTACATAAAAACTGTTTCAAACTGTATAACACAATAGTGGTTTTGGAAAACTGGTTCATATATCCTAAAGTCAATAGCGAATGTGGCTCTGTAGATATTTATTTAGCCGTTCATGAATTGAAGACCTATTTCAGCCAGTTAACCAAGTTGTTGCTGTCTTAGCTAGCCGTGTTAATGACGAGCTAACGAGCACCGTTGGTCTCTGCACTACAATGTCACGCTAGTTATTACCAGCAGGTGATTTACTAGCAGGTGACTTGTTGAAATATTAAGTTAATGTTTATTTTCTTACTACCGTAAAAGGTTTATATAAAAGGGTTGTACTTGTGCTCTGTATTTATGGATTAATATCACTTTACATTGAGGGTTTGTATCAATAACGTTACTGTTGTTCCTATCTAACAGATATCTTGTGTCCTACCTAACCATGTATCACTACTGTTGTTCCTATCTAACAGATATCTTGTGTCCTACCTAACCATGTATCACTACTGTTGTTCCTATCTAACAGATATATTGTGTCCTACCTAACCATGTATCACTACTGTTGTTCCTATCTAACAGATATCTTGTGTCCTACCTAACCATGTATCACTACTGTTGTTCCTATCTAACAGATATCTTGTGTCCTACCTAACCATGTATCACTACTGTTGTTCCTATCTAACAGATATCTTGTGTCCTACCTAACCATGTGTCACTATTGTTGTTCCTATCTAACAGATATCTTGTGTCCTACCTAACCATGTGTCACTACTGTTATTCCTATCTAACAGATATCTTGTGTCCTACCTAACCAGTGAACGTGTGGCTGTGACTGTCCTGTCAATGCCTGTCATCACTGTTTATTATCTTTTACTGCAGATAAAAACTGAGTCAACCTGAAGTGTGGGTGTCCGTGTGCCTTTCTTCTGGGGGGCGATGTGAAGTTGGTTCCACCAGGTGCCTGAACTATATAAACACTGCTAATACAACAATAGTGCTGGGTGTTTGTACTATATAAACACTGCTAATCCAACAATAGTGCTAGGTGTCTGTACTATATAAACACTGCTAATCCAACAATAGTGCTAGGTGTCTGTACTATATAAACACTGCTAATCCTACAATAGTGCTAGGTGTCTGTACTATATAAACACTGCTAATCCAACAATAGTGTAGGTGTCTGTACTATATAAACACTGCTAATACAACAATAGTGTAGGTGTCTGTACTATATAAACACTGTTAATACAACAATAGTGCTAGGTGTCTGTACTATATAAACACTACTAATACAACAATAGTGCTAGGTGTCTGTACTATATAAACACTGCTAATACAACAATAGTGCTAGGTGCCTGTACTATATAAACACTGCTACTACAACAATAGTGTAGATGTCTGTACTATATAAACACTGCTAATCCAACAATAGTGCTAGGTATCTGTACTATATAAACACTGCTAATCCAACAATAGTGCTAGGTGTCTGTACTATATAAACACTGCTAATCCAACAATAGTGCTAGATATCTATATAATAGATCTTCTCAATATATCATCAAATCCTTTATGATGAGACAATTTGACTTCAGGTGTTTCAGTGGTGGTCTGGAACAACATCCTGCAAAGCCTGTATCTCTCCAGGGTGACTGTATCTCTCCAGGGTTGGTGGGTGACTGTATCTCTCCAGGGTTGGTGGGTGACTATCTCTCCAGGGTGACTGTATCTCTCCAGGGTTGGTGGGTGACTGTATCTCTCCAGGGTTGGTGGGTGACTGTATCTCTCCAGGGTTGGTGTGTGACTGTATCTCTCCAGGGTTGGTGGGTGACTGTATCTCTCCAGGGTTGGTGGGTGACTGTATCTCTCCAGGGTTGGTGTGTGACTGTATCTCTCCAGGGTTGGTGGGTGACTGTATCTCTCCAGGGTTGGTGACTGCTGGACCCTGATCAGACAGGAGTAGTTGGCTCTGCATTTACACTCACTCACCCACCTATCACCATCAATCACCACACACACACACACACCAGGACAACAATACATCATAGTCTATGGAGAATAAATAACTACACACCAGGACAACAATACATCATAGTCTATGGAAGATAAATAACTACACACCAGGACAACAATACATCATAGTCTATGTGGAGGATAAATAACTACACACCAGGACAACAATACATCATCGTCTATGTGGAGGATAAATAACTACACACCAGGACAACAATACATCATAGTCTATGGAGGATAAATAACTACACACCAGGACAACAATACATCATAGTCTATGTGAAGGATAAATAACTACACACCAGGACAACAATACATCATAGTCTATGGAGGATAAATAACTACACACCAGGACAACAATACATCATAGTCTATGTGGAGGATAAATAACTACACACCAGGACAACAATACATCATAGTCTATGTGGAGGATAAATAACTACATACCAGGACAACAATACATCATAGTCTATGTGGAGGATAAATAACTACACACCAGGACAACAATACATCATAGTCTATGGAGGATAAATAACTACACACCAGGACAACAATACATCATAGTCTATGTGGAGGATAAATAACTACACACCAGGACAACAATACATCATAGTCTATGGAGGATAAATAACTACACACCAGGACAACAATACATCATAGTCTATGTGGAGGATAAATAACTACACACCAGGACAACAATACATCATAGTCTATGTGGAGGATAAATAACTACATACCAGGACAACAATACATCATAGTCTATGTGGAGGATAAATAACTACACACCAGGACAACAATACATCATAGTCTATGGAGGATAAATAACTACACACCAGGACAACAATACATCATAGTCTATGGAGGATAAATAACTACACACCAGGACAACAATACATCATAGTCTATGTGGAGGATAAATAACTACACACCAGGACAACAATACATCATAGTCTATGTGGAGGATAAATAACTACACACCAGGACAACAATACATCATAGTCTATGTGGAGGATATCTTCTCTCTTTCTGTTTGTTTGTAGTTTCTCACTGTTTGAATTATGCATCTGTTTGTGAGAGAGCGAGAAACACAGACAGAGAGAGAGACATACAGAAGAGTCCCCTAAGCAAGCTAGACCTGGTGCTCTGTTCACAAACAGACCCGGCAGAGCCCCAGGACAGCAAACACATTAGGCCAACCAAATCATGAGAAAAAAAAGATAATTACTTGACACATTGGAATTAATGATCAAAATCAGAGCAAACTAGAATGCTGTTTACCCCTAAACAGAGAGTACACAGTGGCAGAATACCTGACCACTATGACTGACCCAAACTTAAGGAAAGCTTTGACTATGTACAGACTCAGTGAGCATAGCTTTGCTATTGAGAAAGGCTGCCGTAGGCAGAACTCAAATCAAATGTTATTAGTTACGAGCCCCTAACGAACAATGCAGATTGAAAAAATATGTACAAGAATAAGAAATGAAAATAACAAGTAATTAAAGAGCAACAGTAAAATAACAACAGCAGGACTATATACAGGTCAGTACCTGGCTCTCCAGAGAAGACAGGCTATGTGCACACAACCCACAAAATGAGGTGGAAACTGAGATGCACTTCCTATCCTACTGCCAAATGTATGACCAGTTAATTCATATTGTATGTTGTAGTCTGACCAAGAGGGGAATCACACAGACTGATCTCAGTTAATTCATACTGTATGTTGTAGTCTGTCTAATAATTAAATCACACAAGACTGACAGCCTGTAATTTTATTAAAAGCATCCAGTTGGTTACATGGCAGTTTAGAGAGCAACATCATAACACTAATCTACATCATAATCAATATCATAACATTTATAATCAATAACATCATTATCTATATACTACTAACAACATAACACTAATCTACATCATAATCAATATCATAACATTTATAATCAATAACATCATTATCTCTATACTACTAACAACATAACACTAATCTACATCATAATCAATATCATAACATTTATAATCAATAACATCATTATCTCTATACTACTAACAACATAACACTAATCTACATCATAATCAATATCATAACGTTTATAATCAACAACGTCATGAGAGGTAAACAACAACAACAAACCCCTTTATTAAAAAATGTTTAAAAATACAAAGAATGAACAGATGATTATAATAATACCTGGACTAATAATGGAGACACTTCAAGATAAAGCATCTAAGAGACACTAAATAAGATAAAGAATCTAAGAGACACTAAATAAGATAAAGAATCTAAGAGACACTAAATAAGATAAAGAATCTAAGAGACACTAAATAAGACAAAGAATCTTAGAGACACTAAATAAGATAAAGAATCTAAGAGACACTAAATAAGACAAAGAATCTAAGAGACACTAAATAAGATAAAGAATCTAAGAGACACTAAATAAGATAAAGAATCTAAGAGACACTAAATAAGACAAAGAATCTAAGAGACACTAAATAAGATAAAGAATCTAAGAGACACTAAATAAGACAAAGAATCTAAGAGACACTAAATAAGATGAAGAATCTAAGAGACACTAAATAAGATAAAGAATCTAAGAGACACTAAATAAGATAAAGAATCTAAGAGACACTAAATAAGATAAAGACAAAAGCAAAAAGCAAACATTATCTCTAAAGACATGAAGACAAAGTCAATACATTCTGGACACAAAACAGATGTAATTGAGTTACTCTCTTAAAATAATTAAAACCCCATGTTACCAAAACACCATGTTACCCAGAACCCCATGTTACCCCAAACCCCATGTTACCCAAAACCCCATGTTACCCAAAACCCCATGTTACCCAAAACCCCATGTTACCCAAACCCCATGTTACCCAGAACCCCATGTTACCCAAACCCCATGTTACCCAAAACCCCATGTTACCAAACCCCATGTTACCCAAAACCCCATGTTACCCAGAACCCCATGTTACCCAGAACCCCATGTTACCCAGAACCCCATGTTACCCAAACCCCATGTTACCCAAAACCCCATGTTACCCAAACACCATGTTACCCAGAACCCCATGTTACCCAAACCCCATGTTACCCAAAACCCCATGTTACCCAAACCCCATGTTACACAAAACCCCATGTTACCCAAACCCCATGTTACCCAAATACCATGTTACCCAAAACCCCATGTTACCCAGAACCCCATGTTACCCAAAACCCCATGTTACCCAAAACCCCATGTTACCCAAAACCCCATGTTACCCAAAACCCCATGTTACCCCATGTTACCCAGAACCCCATGTTACCCAGAACCCCATGTTACCCAGAACCCCATGTTACCCAAAACCCCATGTTACCCAAAACCCCATGTTACCCAAAACCCCATGTTACCCAAAACCCATGTTACCCAAAACCCATGTTACCCAGAACCCCATGTTACCCAAACCCCATGTTACCCAGAACCCCATGTTACCAAAACCCCATGTTACCCAGAACCCCATGTTACCCAGAACCCCATGTTTCTCTGATGGTAAAAACCAAACTAAATGAATAATGGTGGTTGCAGTCACTCCTTTTAGATTTCTTCCAAGGTTCTAGAAAGATAAACTAATTCTGAACTTGTTATTAAAATTAGAACCACTTCAGGTTTGTCACCACATTTTAAACATCAGTCCACTGCTGACCATCGATTTAAAATACAAAACTGACCTAAGATCAGCATGTAGGGTCAGCTTCATTCTACTCCTACTCCGTCCCCTGGGCTGCTCTCTCCTCTCCCGGTCCAGCTTCAGCTCTGGAGCTCAGAGAGACCGTCTCCATGGCATTGACATAAAGATCCATGCTGCTCACCCTGTTCACTCTCTTCTGCCTCCTGGTGGGCTAGGGAGACACAGCACCAACAGTCAGACATTTACTCTCTAGTATCTCCATTCTCTCTCCCCCTCACCCTCTCCCTCTAGTTTAAATGACTTGTAACGTCTGAGTAAATGTCTTTACCTTGTAGTACAGGTAGGAGGTGGTGATGGCTGTCAGTAGGATCAGCAGCACTACAACGTGTCTGATGATGAAGGCTGGCAGAGGAGATGCTGCAAACAGAAACACCTTTGATGAGGGAACTGATCATCATCAGATAGATCTGTGGGAAATCTGTCAATGACAAAGTTATAAGTCTGGTTCATGTTCAGTTACCTGTGATGGTGAGGAAGAGGAGCTCACTCTCAGAGGAGAAGTTATGAGAGAAAACATAATTGTCATAAACACAGCTGTAGTTCCCTTGGTGGGAGTCATCTGCAGCAGGGAAGAGGAAGGCAGCAGAGTGATTGACAGCTAGCTGGGTCTGGGTTCTGTTGGAGCCGGTGAACGTGAGGAGGAAGGAGCCTCCTGGGTACTGTGGCTGAGTGGAGCAGGTGATGGTGAAGCTGTAGCCCCTGAACATCTCGGGCCCCTGGTGGCCCCTGGAGACCCCTCCCATTGAGTCAGTCAGGAAGATATCAGGCTGGACCAGGAGATCTGTAACAATAAAAGAGAACAAGAAAAACCTCTTCAACTAGTTTCCTATAGATATGACAATAACATCATCATGTAACAGTTCCAGCCACCCTCCCTCACAGGGCAACATGAGTAGTGGGCCTACTGTTTTTCAAAGCAGACTGAGAAGTTAAACAGTCATCATGAGAGGTGCAGAGGAAGTTGTATGAATGAAGGAAATCAGTTGAATGTAATTGTAATACGTTGTTATTACCTGAGCAGATCACTGTGAGTCCAGGAAGGAGATAAGAACTTCTCCAACACCTCCTCAGTGAAGACTCAGACCCAGGACATGTAACTCCAACCCCTCTAGTGGTGTTTCCAGGAAGTACTGAAACAGTGGAGCCACAACCCAGCTGTCTACAAACTACTGCAGCTACATCGTCCCAGTCGTCAGTTCCCACAGTCCTCCACTCTCCCTGGTCGGACCGCTCCACTTCACCAGCACAGCGACTGCCTCCTCCCACCAGCCTCACATCATCAGGCTCTGAGAAAAGAAAAGAGAGAGACAGTAATCTTACTATTTTCTCACTAAAACACACCTATATTGTCTCTCATATTCTTCACTCCAGGTGAGAAACAATGTTGATTGAGTGACAAACTGTTTCTTACCTGAGCAGGTGAGTCCAACAGCATTACCAGGTAGGCAGGTGTTGTGTTTTCTGTCTGAGGTGTCACAGTCCAGGAGAAGGGACTCTTTGCCTTTACACTGGAACTCTTTATCCCAGGTCTGACCCTCACCTCCTCCATAGAGCCCCCTCTGTAGAGCTGCAGGAGCCCCACAGCCAAGCTCCCCACAGACTACCTCTGCATCCTGCCGGTCAAAGTCAGCTTCACACACTGAGGCCCAGGACTGATTGGACTTCACCTCCACTCTCCCAGAGCAGAGACCAGCTCCATCCACAAGCCGCACAGACTCTGGAGAAAAAGAGTTGGTTGAACATTTAATCAGTTTTGTTGATGACACTGTCAAGGACTAAACACAAATATGTTGGATAAAAGATTGTAGTTTGCTATGTTTGATACTGTAAGAGGTAGAAATGGGTTCTTAGTCACTCAGGATCGGGTTGGGAACAATGCAGGCAGGAGACAGGAATAAGTTCACTTCACTTTCTAGAAAATAAACAGCTGGACATCCATCAGGCAGCTTCACTTCAGTACCATCTGAACTACAAGGTCTGATGCTGTATGTCAGGGTCAGGATGGGCCAAGAGTAGAAAAGGGTACTGGTTATGATGACATCACTGGTGAGAACTCAGTGATAAAAATATATTTGATCTTTCCTATCTCTCCCTCTTCCTCTCCTCCTCTCTTTGTGACAGTGGTAGTGAGTAGAGACGTTCACTGAGATAACACTCAAATACAAAGCATTCTGGGATATTTAAGGTGTATTTGATTCCTACTTGACTGAGTGATCTATTTAGTAAAGCAGACTGACAAGCTAAACAGTCATCATGAGAGGTGCAGAGGAAGTTGTATGAATGAAGGAAATCAGTTGAATATAATTATAATATGTTGATATTTCCTGAGCAGATCACTGTGAGTCCAGGAAGGAGATATAATACATGGACTAAAGTATGTGGAACTCAGCAGTGAGTTTTACAACAGAGGATTATTTTTAGGCTCTACGTGGTTCAACACTCGGCGGTCCGTTCTGTGAGCTTGTGTTGTCTACCACTTCACGGCTGAGCCGTTGTTGCTCCGAGATGTTCCACGTTGAAAGTCACTGACATCTTCAGTAAGGACATTTTACTGCTGATATTTGTCTATGGAGATTGCATGGACATGTGCTCAATTTGATACACCTGTCAGGTGTGGCTGAAATAGCCGAACCCACTAGTGTCCACATACTATTGGCCATATAGTGTATCTTGTTATTACCTGAGCAGGTCACTGTGAGTCCAGGAGAGAGATCATAACTTCTGGAACACTCCCTCAGTGAAGACTCAGACCCAGAACAGGAAACTCTAAACGTTCCAGTGATATTTCCAGGTAGTGCTGAAACAGTGGAGCCACAACCCATCTGTCTACACACTACTGCAGCTACATCCCTCTGGTTCCACACTCCAGCTCCCACAATCCTCCACTCTCCCTGGTCGTACCGCTCCACTCCACCAGCACAGCGACTGCCTCCTCCCACCAGCCTCACATCATCAGGCTCTGAGAAAATAAAAGAGAGAGACAGTAATCTTACTATTTTCTCACTAAAACACACCTATATTGTCTCTCATATTCTTCACTCCAGGTGAGAAACAATGTTGACTGAGTGACAAACTGTTTCTTACCTGAGCAGGTGAGTCCAACAGCATTACCAGGTAGGCAGGTGTTGTTCTCTCTGTCTGAGGTGTCACAGTCCAGGAGAAGGGACTCTTTGCCTTTACACTGGAACTCTTTATCCCAGGTCTGACCCTCACCTTCTCCATAGAGACCCCCCTGTAGAGCTGCAGGAGCCCCACAGCCAACATCCCTACAGACTACCTCTGCATCCTGCCGGTCAAAGTCAGCTTCACACACTGAGGCCCAGGACTGATTGGACTTCACCTCCACTCTCCCAGAGCAGAGACCAGCTCCATCCACAAGCCGCACAGACTCTGGAGAAAAAGAGTTGGTTGAACATTCAATCAGTTTTGTTGATGACACTGTCAAGGACTAAACACAAATATGTTGGATAAAAGATTGTAGTTTGCTATGTTTGATACTGTAAGAGGTAGAAATGGGTTCTTAGTCACTCAGGATCGGGTTGGGAATAATGCAGGCAGGAGACAGGAATAAGTTCACTTCACTTTATAGAAAATAAACAGCTGGTCATCCATCAGGCAGCTTCACTTCAGTACCATCTGAACTACAATGATCTGCCCATGAACATCTCCCATAAACCAATATGACAAACACAAATATAATGTTTAAATACATCTGACATCTCTCCCTCTATTTAAATGAAATAAAAACACATAAAACATGATACATGGTAATATTATATAATGTATAAATAAATCTCTCAATATGACCAGTCTCTTACCTGAACAGGTCACATGACGATAATATTCACCATCACAGACACCAGGTTCTTCTATGATGTCACACTGTCTAATAGAAGACTCATTTCCATAGCAACTAATATATAGTGTGACTCCTCTTCTTCCATCTTCAATCAGACCTCCTCTAGATTCAGCTACAGGATTCCCACAGTCCAGCTCTCTACACACAACCTTAACATCTGTCATCATGTCCCACAACCCAGAACATTGACTTAACCACTCTCCTCTGTAGAAGACTTCCACTGTCCCAGAACAGGAAGTGGTCCCATTCACCAGTCTGACTGAGTATTCAGCTGTAAACAGCAGAGAGGAAAACACAGTGGTGAGGACAGATGATGACAGTGATTCTGTTATTCTAACAGCAGTAATGCTTTGTGGTTGACAAGTATTAGTAGTTCCATAAAACACTACTTGTTATTGGGGTTTAGAATGGTTTGTATGGACACATGAATTTCTCCATGTGGGATAATAAAGTTGACTAATATTGAACTGCTATAATCACTGTAGATTTATACTCTACCTACCTAGTGGACTGACGCTTTGAGCCTGGAGATCTGAGGAGAAAGAGAGAGACAGAGGAGAAAGAGAGAGAGACAGAGATAGAGAGAAACAAAGGAGAAAGGGAGGAGTCAGAGGAAGAGAGAGGCAGAGGTTAAATGAACATCAACATGACCTTTCATGATGTGATGTGGAAGACAGGCTTATCGTTGGTATGGTGCAACAACACCCATGTGTACATACACTATATATACAAAAGTATGTGGACACCCCTTCAAATGAGTGGATTCTATTTCAGCCACACCCCTTCCTGACAGATGTATCAAATCAAGCACTCCGCCATGCAATCTCCATAGACAAACAGTGTCAGTAGAATTGAGTTAATGAACTCCTCTCCACTCCAATCCTCGCCCCTCTCCTCCCCTCTTCTCCCAGTCTCTCGTCCCCCTTCTCTCCTTTCCTCTTCTCCCCCCCTCATCTCCCCCTTCTCCCCCTCTCCTTTTCTCCCCGTTCTCTTCATCGTCTCCCCATCTCTCCCTCTCTTCTCCCCCATCTCTCCCCTCTACTCTTCTCCCCTCCTCCCCCTCTCTTCTACTCTTCTTCCCAATTCTACCCCTCCCCTCTCCTCGTCTCACCCCTCTGCTCTTCCACCCTCTTCTCTCCTCTTTTCTTCTCCCCCTCTCCTCTTCTTCCCCTCCCCTCCCACCTCTGATCTTCTCCCCCTTTCTTCTCCTCCTCTCCCCTCTCTTCTTCTCCCCCTCTCTTCTCCTTTTCTCCCCTCCCCTCCCCTCTCCTTTTATCCTCCTCTCCTTTCTCCTCCCCACTCACCTTATCCCCCTCTCCTCTTCTCCCCCTCTCTTCTCCAACTCTCCTCTTCTCCACCTCCCCTCTCTCTCTCCTCTTCTCCCCCTTCTCCACCTCACTCTTCATCTTCATCTTCTCCCCCCTTCTCCCCCTTCTCTCCTCCTCTCTTCTCCTCTTCTCCCCAATTCTACCCCTCCCCTCTCCTCTTCTCACCCCTCTCCATTTCTCCTCCCTGCTCCCACTCTCTTCTCCCCCTCTCCTCTTCTCTTCTCCCCCTCTCCTCTTCTCTTCTCCACCTCTCTTCTCCTCTTCCCCCCTCTCCTCTCCTCTTCTCCCCCTCTCCATTTCTCCTCCTAGCTCCCACTCTCTTCTCCCCCTCTCCTCTTCTCCTCCCCCCCTTCTCCTCTTCTTCCCCTCCCCTTTTCTCCCCCTCTCCTCTCCTCCTCTCCACTCTCTTCTCCTTTTCTCCCCCTCTCATCTTCTCTTCTCTTCTCCCCCTCTCCTCCTCTCTTCTCCTCCTCTCCCCTCTCTTCTCCTCTTCTCCCCCTCTCTTCTCCTTTTCTCCCCTCTCTTCTCCTCTTCTCCCCCTCTCTTCTCCTCCCCTTTCTTCTCCTCTTCTCCCCTCTCTTCTCCTCTTCTCCCCCTCTCTTCTCCTTTTCTCCCCTCTCCTCTTCTCCCCCTTTCCTCTTCTCCCCTCCCCTCTCATTTTCTCCTCCTCTCCTCTCTCCTCCTCTCCTCTCCCCCTCTTCTCCCCCCTTCTCCTCTTCCCCTCGCCTTATCTCCCCCTCTCTTCTCCTCTCCTCCCCCTCTCCTCTTCTCACCCTCTCCTCTCTCCTCTCCTCCCCTCTCTTCTCCTCTTCTCCCCTTCTCTTCGCCACCTCTCTTCACCTCCTCTCCCCCTTATCCTCTTATCCTCTTCTCTTCTCTCCTTTTCTCCCCTCTCCTCTTCTCCCACTTTCCTCTTCTCCCCTCCCCTCTCCTTTTCTCCCCCTCTCCTCTCCTCCTCTCCACTCTCTTCTCCTCCTCTCCCCTCTCTTCTCCTTTTCTCCCCTCTCTTCTCCTCTTCTCCCCCTCTGTTCTCCTTTTCTCCCCTCTCTTCTCCTTTTCTCCCCCTCTCCTCTTCTCTTCTCCCCCTCTCCTCTCCTCTCCTCTTCTCTTCTCCACCTCTCTTCTCCTCTTCCCCCCTCTCCTATTCTTTCCCTCCCACCTCTGATCTTCTCCCCCTCTCCTCTTCTCCTCCCTTCTCCTCCTCTCCTCCTCTCCCCTCCTCTTCTCCCCCTCTCTTCTCCTCTTCTCCCCCTCTCTTCTCCTTTTCTCCCCTCTCTTCTCCTCTTCTCCCCCTCTCTTCTCCTTTTTTCCCCTCTCTTCTTCTCCCCCTTTCCTCTTCTCCCCTCCCCTCCCCTCTCCTTTCTCCTCCTCTCCTCTCTCCTCCCCACTCGCCTTATCTCCCCCTCTCTTCTCTCACCTCTCTTCTCCTCCCACTCTCCTCTTCTCACCCTCTCCTCCCCTCTCTTCTCCCCTCTCTTCTCCTCTTCTCACCTTCTCTTCTCCACCTCTCTTCACCTCCTCTCCCCCTTATCCTCTTCTTTTCTCCCTCTCTCGTCTTCTCCCCTCCCCTCTCTTCTCGTCTTCTCACCTCCCCTCTCTTCTCGTCTTCTCCCCTCCCCTCTCTTCTCGTCTTCTCCCCTCCCTTCTTCTCCCCTCCCTCTTCGCCAGCCTCTTCTCCATCCCTCTCTTCTCCTCTTCTGACCCTCTCTTCTCCTCTTCTCCCCCTCTGCTCTTCTCCCCCTCTCTTCTCCTCCCTTCATCTCCCAGTCTCTCTTCTCCTCTTCTGTCCCTCTCTATTCCCCCCTTTTCTCCCCCTCTCCTCTTCTCCCCCTTTTCTCTTCTGACCCTCTTTTCTCCTCTACTCATTTACCAGTCTCTCTTCTCCTACCCCTCCCCTATTCTCCCCCTCTCCTCTCCTTTTCTCCCAGTCTCTCTTCTCCCCCTCTCTTCTTCATCCACTCCCTCCTCTCCTCTTCTCCCCCTGTCCTATTCTCCCCCTCTCTTCTCCCCCTTCTCCCCCCTCTACTCTTCCCCTCCTCTCCACTTCTTTCCCTGCCCTCTTCTCCCCCTTTCCTCTTCTCTCCCTTTCCTCTTCTCCCCTTCTCCTCTCCTCTTCTCCCTCTCTGTTCTCCTCTTCTCCCCCTTCTCCCTTTCTCCTCTTCTCCCCTCCCCTTCTCTCTCTCCTCTTCTCCCCCTTCACCCCCTCTCTTCTTGCCCTCCCCTCCCCTCTCTCCTCTTCTCCCCCTTTCCTCTTTTCCCCCTCTCCCCCTCTCTTCTCCTCTTCTCCCCCTCTCTTCTCATAGTCTGCCTATCATCTACTCTTCTGCCCCTATCTTCCCCCTCATCTCCCCCTCTCCTCTTCTCCCCCCTCTGCCCTTCTCCCCCTCTCTTCTCCTCTTCTCCCCCTCTCCTTCTCTTCCTGCACTCTCATCATCTCCCCCCTCTCCTCTTCCCCTTCTCCTCTTCTGACCCTTTATTCGCCTCATCTTCCCCTCTACTCCCCCCCTCCCCTCTTCTCCCCCTTTCCTCGTCACCCCCTCCCCTCTCCTCTTCTCCCCGTTGCTTCTCTTCCCCTCTACTCCCCCCCTCTTCTCCTCTCCACTCTTCTCCTCTCCTCCCCTTCTCCTCTCCTCTACTCCCCCTTGCTTCTCTTCTCCTCCCCTCTCCTCTCCATTTCATTCTGTACTCCAACATCTGCCTGGTATTCAAGATAACACACAACATTGCAGCACCAAATTTGTTTTCATCAACCTCAGACTTAAATATCAGTGTTCCAAGAACCTCCACCAGGGGAACTGTAGACTCCTCAAACGGTCCACCACCTTCTCCCAAACTGCCTTCTCATACAAACCAATAAAGACATGGAATGGTCTCACCTCAACATGGATCTAATCCAATCAGACGTGTCTCACCTCAACATGGATCTAATCCAATCAGACGTGTCTCACCTCAACATGGATTTAGTCCAATCAGACGTGTCTCACCTCAACATGGATCTAGTCCAATCAGACGTGTCTCACCTTAACATGGATCTAGTCCAATCAGACGTGTCTCACCTCAACATGGATCTAGTCCAATCAGACGTGTCTCACCTCAACATGGATCTAGTCCAATCAGACGTGTCTCACCTCAACATGGATCTAGTCCAATCAGACGTGCCTCACCTCAACATGGATCTAGTCCAATCAGACGTGCCTCACCTCAACATGGATCTAGTCCAATCAGACGTCTCACCTCAACATGGATCTAGTCCAATCAGACGTGTCTCACCTCAACATGGATCTAATCCAATCAGACGTGTCTCACCTCAACATGGATCTAGTCCAATCAGATGTGTTCACACTGATATTGATCTAATAGGCAACAGTGACTTTTTAATGGCAGAATAAACACTAAAAGACACATTACATTTAAATAGCTGTAATAACTTAGCTCTGTACACTATTCTGATTAGATGCTATTTAATGCTGTGTTTGGACACAGGTTTGTATAGGAACACTAAGACACCTGGATCACATATTGAGATGTGCCTTTAGTTAAGTAAATCAGTTGTTACATAAGGTGACAGTTGTAGGTGTCACGACTTCCGCCGAAGTCGGTCCCTGTCCTTGTTCTGGCGGTGAAGAAGGAAGGCGGTCTGCGCCCGTGCATCGCCACCGGCCGTCTAGCCATCGCCACCGGCCTTCTAGCCTTCGTCACCGGCCTTCTAGCCATCGCCACCGGCCTTCTAGCCTTCGCCACCGGCCTTCTAGCCATCGTCACCGGCCTTCTAGCCATCGCCACCGGCCTTCTAGCCTTCGCCACCGGCCTTCTAGCCATCGCCACCGGCCTTCTAGCCATCGCCACCGGCCTTCTAGCCTTCGTCACCGGCCTTCTAGCCATCGCCACCGGCCTTCTAGCCATCGCCACCGGCCTTCTAGCCATCGCCACCAGCCTTCTAGCTTCGCCACCAGCCTTCTAGCCTTCGCCACCAGCCTTCTAGCCATCGCCACCAGCCTTCTAGCCTTCGCCACCAGCCTTCTAGCCTTCGCCACCAGCCTTCTTCCTCAGCAAGTTATATTCTTCCATTTTAAATAACAGGTTCTCCCTCCATCTACAAACATCAGGTCTGCTTGCAGATGAACAGAATGTCTTGGAAAGACAGACCTTTAGACCTCATAGTTCTGTCCAATACATTGTTTATTATTTATTATTTATACTTTAGTTACAAGTTAGGATTTAAATTGATGTACACTCCATGACGTCTCAGTGAAAATGTATTATATATATTTATTATAAAACAATTGAGAAAACGTCACTCAAATCCTGTTAAAATGTATATAGAAGTATTAGTCTCATTGTAGTAGGAGAATTTTAATGATGTCACAATGTAGAATGTTTTAACATTGTAGTAGGAGTATTTTAATGATGTCACAATGTAGAATGTTTTAACATTGTAGTAGGAGTATTTTAATGATGTCACAATGTAGAATGTTTTTACATTGTAGTAGGAGTATTTTAATGATGTCACAATGTAGAATGTTTTAACATTGTAGTAGGAGTATTTTAATGATGTCACAATGTAGAATGTTTAAACATTGTAGTAGGAGTATTTTAATGATGTCACAATGTAGAATGTTTTAACATTGTAGTAGGAGTATTTTAATGATGTCACAATGTAGAATGTTTTAACATTGTAGTAGGAGTATTTTAATGATGTCACAATGTAGAATGTTTTAACATTGTAGTAGGAGTATTTTAATGATGTCACAATGTAGAATGTTTTAACATTGTAGTAGGAGTATTTTAATGATGTCACAATGTAGAATGTTTTAACATTGTAGTAGGAGTATTTTAATGATGTCACAATGTAGAATGTTTAAACATTGTAGTAGGAGTATTTTAATGATGTCACAATGTAGAATGTTTTAACATTGTAGTAGGAGTATTTTAATGATGTCACAATGTAGAATGTTTTAACATTGTAGTAGGAGTATTTTAATGATGTCACAATGTAGAATGTTTTAACATTGTAGTAGGAGTATTTTAATGATGTCACAATGTAGAATGTTTTAACATTGTAGAAGGAGTATTTTAATGATGTCACAATGTAGAATGTTTTAACATTGTAGAAGGAGTATTTTAATGATGTCACAATGTAGAATGTTTTAACATTGTAGTAGGAGTATTTTAATGATGTCACAATGTAGAATGTTTAAACATTGTAGAAGGAGTATTTTAATGATGTCACAATGTAGAATGTTTTAACATTGTAGAAGGAGTATTTTAATAATGTCACAATGTAGAATGTTTTAACATTGTAGAAGGAGTATTTTAATGATGTCACAATGTAGAATGTTTTAACATTGTAGTAGGAGTATTTTAATGATGTCACAATGTAGAATGTTTAAACATTGTAGAAGGAGTATTTTAATGATGTCACAATGTAGAATGTTTAAACATTGTAGAAGGAGTATTTTAATGATGTCACAATGTAGAATGTTTTAACATTGTAGTAGGAGTTGTCGTGGAAATTTCCTCTTTTTACCAAATCATGAGAGCAAACCACACACAAGTCAGAGTTAGTTATCACAAAGTCCATCTTTAATTATATGAGCTCTATCACAACCCTGTGACTCTCAAATCAATTCATGATGTCTCAGTGAAAAATGTATTACGGAGTATCTACCATTTCCATGACTATTTATCTAGGATACACACTCACACTCTTTCAAACATTATTATTTGGGAAAGTTATCAGGGGTAGTAACTAGCATAACGTATTTGACTATTTCTTTCATACACACCTCATTGGCTAGGTTAGCAAGCTAGCTAACTAGCCACATTTAGCACAAGCTCACGACTAAACTGACCTGGCGATCCTACTATCATGGACACTTGTCTCCAGGCAGCATTGTTTGTGTTTATGTCCCTGTAGCTGTCAGCAGTTGTTTCAAAAAGACACGGTTTTGAGGAAACAGAGAAAATGATTCTCTCCTCCATGTGTCCAACCACATACGACCACCTGCAAAAGGTACCTGCATCAGTATAGTTGCCTAGCTGTGTAAAAGGTACCTGCATCTGTATAGTTAGCTAGCTGTGTAAAAGGTACCTGCATCAGTATAGTTGTCTAGCTGTGCAAAAGGTACCTGCATCAGTATAGTTGCCTAGCTGTGTAAAAGGTACCTGCATCATATACCTGTGTATAGAAGTGTAAGGAAGTAGTTTGGGGCTGTAGAAATACAGCTAAACCTAGGGTATGGCTAAATGGGGTGTGTAGAAATACAGATAAACCTAGGGTATGGCTAAATGGGGTGTGTAGAAATACAGATAAACCTAGGGTATGGCTAAATGGGGTGTGTAGAAATACAGATAAACCTAGGGTATGGCTAAATGGGGTGTGTAGAAATACAGATAAACCTAGGGTATGGTTAAATGGGGTGTGTAGAAATACAGCTAAACCTAGGGTATGGCTAAATGGGGTGTGTAGAAATACAGATAAACCTAGGGTAAGGCTAAATGGGGTGTGTATAAATACAGATAAACCTAGGGTATGGCTAAATGGGGTGTGTAGAAATACAGATAAACCTAGGGTATGGCTAAATGGGGTGTGTAGAAATACAGATAAACCTAGGGTATGGCTAAATGGGATGTGTAGAAATACAGATAAACCTAGGGTAAGGCTAAATGGGATGTGTAGAAATACAGCTAAACCTAGGGTATGGCTAAATGGGGTGTGTAGAAATACAGATAAACCTAGGGTATGGCTAAATGGGGTGTGTAGAAATACAGATAAACCTAGGGTAAGGCTAAATGGGGTGTGTAGAAATACAGATAAACCTAGGGTATGGCTAAATGGGATGGGTAGAAATACAGCTAAACCTAGGGTATGGCTAAATGGGGTGTGTAGAAATACAGCTAAACCTAGGGTAAGGCTAAATGGGGTGTGTATAAATACAGCTAAACCTAGGGTAAGGCTAAATGGGATGTGTAGAAATACAGCTAAACCTAGGGTATGGCTAAATGGGGTGTGTAGAAATACAGATAAACCTAGGGTATGGCTAAATGGGGTGTGTAGAAATACAGATAAACCTAGGGTATGGCTAAATGGGGTGTGTAGAAATACAGATAAACCTAGGGTATGGCTAAATGGGGTGTGTAGAAATACAGATAAACCTAGGGTAAGGCTAAATGGGGTGTGTAGAAATACAGATAAACCTAGGGTATGGCTAAATGGGATGGGTAGAAATACAGCTAAACCTAGGGTATGGCTAAATGGGGTGTGTAGAAATACAGCTAAACCTAGGGTAAGGCTAAATGGGGTGTGTATAAATACAGCTAAACCTAGGGTAAGGCTAAATGGGATGTGTAGAAATACAGCTAAACCTAGGGTATGGCTAAATGGGGTGTGTAGAAATACAGATAAACCTAGGGTATGGCTAAATGGGGTGTGTAGAAATACAGATAAACCTAGGGTATGGCTAAATGGGGTGTGTAGAAATACAGATAAACCTAGGGTATGGCTAAATGGGGTGAGTAGAAACACAGATAAACCTAGGGTATGGCTAAATGGGGTGTGTAGAAATACAGATAAACCTAGGGTATGGCTAAATGGGGTGTGTCGAATCCCTCCACCAGTTGAAGCTAATTTACTATACTATAAACTCGAAAGTAGTATTTGGAGAACAGCAAAAACTAACAGAAATGTCCCCAGACATTCACTATTTAACTGTACTAGAATGCTTAAAAGGTCGCAAAATGTTTTATATCGGTTATCGGTATGGTTTCTTTTTGGCAAGGAAAATATTGGATATCAGTATCGGCCAAAAATTCACTATCGGTGCTTCCCTAATAATAAGGTTGGTAACAAGATGGAAAATCGTTGTGGAAATCTGTTGCAGCTCAAGTTGACTACAACATCCACAATGCAATGCTCTCTGTGTGGGCTGGCTGGCTAGCTAAATGTATCTACACACAATAATACCAAAGACAATATCAGCATGTGAAGTAGCTAACTAGCTGTTAAATCACCTAAACAAACTGCACTATCAGTTTAGGAGTCTCCAATCTCACCATGTTCAACCTGCAGATCGATGTGTCTCCCAGAGTGGAGTTGAAATCACAACGGCAGATATACTTTTGAAGAGATGACAAGCCTAAGTCATTGGTCCACGCAGTGCATTCTGGGCGACTCTGGGACAGGGATCGCTCTCCTTCACGGAGTGAATGGAGTCTACTGGGCGCTAGCTCAAAAACCCAACATTAACCTGTTAGAGCTCTAGGGGCGCTATTTCATTTTTGGATAAAAAACGTTCCCGTTTTAAGCGCGATATTTTGTCACGAAAAGATGCTCGACTATGCATATTCTTGACAGTTTTGGAAAGAAAACACTCTGAAGTTTCAGAATCTGCAAAGATTTTGTCTGTAAGTGCCCCAGAACTCATTCTACAGGCGAAACCAAGATGATTTATCACCCAGGAATTAGCAGAATTTCTGAAGCTCTGTTTTCCATTCTCTCCTTATATGGCTGTGATTGCGCAACGAATGAGCCTACACTTTCTGTCGTTCGCCCAAGGTCTTAGCAGCATTGTGACGTATTTGTAGGCATATCATTGGAAGATTGACCATAAGAGACTACATTTTCCAAGTGTCCGCCTGGTGTCCTGCGTCGAATTCGGTGCGCAATTGCCAGCTGCTTCTACTTTACCATTTGATTCAGGGGAGAAAGCATGTGTCCAAGAACGATGTATCAATGAAGAGATATGTGAAAAACACCTTGATGATTGATTCTAAACAACGTTTGCCATGTTTTCAGTCGATATTATGGAGTTAATTTGGAAAAAAGTTTGCGTTTTGAGGACTGAATTTATGGATTTTTTTTGGTAGCCAAATGTGATGTATAAAACGGAGCTATTTCTAATACACAAGGAATCTTTTTGGAAAAACTGAGCATCTGCTATCTAACTGAGAGTATCCTCATTGAAAACATCAGAAGTTCTTCAAAGGTAAATGATTTTATTTGAAGGCTTTTATGTTTTTGTTAATGTTGCGTGCTGGATGCTAACGCTAACGCTAAATTCTAACGCGAAATGCTAACTCTAGCTAGCTACTTTTACACAAATTATTGTTTTCCTATGGTTGAGAAGCATATTTTGAAAATCTGAGATGACAGTGTTGTTTACAAAAGGCTAAGCTTGAGAGATGGCATATTTATTTCATTTCATTTGCGATTTTCATAAATAGTTAACGTTGTGTTATGCTAATGAGCTTGCTGATAGATTTACACAATCCTGGATACAGGGGTTTTTTCATAGCTAAACGTGACGCAGAAAACGGAGCGATTTGTCCTAAACAAATAATCTTTCAGGAAAAACGGAACATTTGCTATCTGAGAGTCTCCTCATTGAAAACATCTGAAGTTCTTCAAAGGTAAATTATTTTTTTGAATGCTTTTCTGTTTTTTTGTGTAAATGTTGCCAGCTGAATGCTAATGCTAAATGCTACGTTAGCCATCAATACTGTTACACAAATGCTTGTTTTGCAATGGTTGAGAAGCATATTTTGAAAATCTGAGATGACAGTGTTGTTAACAAAAGGCTAAGCTTGAGAGCTAGCATATTTATTTCATTTCATTTGCGATTTTCATGAATAGTTAACGTTGCGTTATGGTAATGAGCTTGAGTCTATATTCACGAACCCGGATCCGGGATGGGGAGATCAGAAAGGTTAACACGAATTTAGTCAACAAGAAGTACAACATTACTAGTCTTTACCGAGATGTGAGGTAATTAACTTGTTATTTGTAGTATCGTATAGCTTTGGAATCGTGGCATTACGTACTTTCGAAGAAAATAGGCACATTTCTCGACAAGGAATTGCATGACGATTATCTTAACAACCGCGTGACGCAGCATGACAACCTGAACGTGATTGGTCAACAGTCTGCTGGGAAGGGCGTTAAATATTGTTCCATTATATTAGATTCCTATCTCATTTTCTATAATATCTCTGGCAAAGGCACCACGCAATGCATCCTGGACTAAAGAGGCAGACAAATAGGAGAAACGTGTTAGACCCTCCGTTAAATTACCAGTTTCTCAAAGCAGGAATATCACAAAAATATGATCAATGGCTCATTCGAGAGAAGACCTCCCGAGTTAAATCATCCAGTATTGAAATCTGACATGTATGAATAACGTTTTCGTGATCTAAAAGTCATATTCCTATTAACTTCCAGTGTAGTGAGACTTTATCACGGTGCGACGTCATACCGGACATATTTCTGCCTGCTTGAAGGCAAATGACTCAGATACACATGAAAACATGAAATGACGCAGGGAATCGATAGAACATCACTCAGAAATGAACAAAAACAATACAATATTTAACCTTCACCTGAACCCACACCGCTGATTGGACAGCGCCTCCATACAGGAAGGCAATGCATAGTGGGGCTCCGTGGCCTGTGGTTGAATGAACGTTTCTGTCCAGCAGCCAGCTAGAAATATTCAGTTTGTGGGCAGTTAAACATTTTTTGGGCTCAGTTGTGTATCATAAAATAATATGGACATAATTACAGTCACGCAGATCTTTAGAAATTGTAGGATCAATTGTAAAGTGTCACTCGTGAAAAACGTTGCCGCCCCCCTGCTATAATGTATATGAAGTCACCCTTGTGGAGCGTTTCGTATAGTGGACTATGACAGTGTCAATGTCTCATGTTCTTCCCACATACATTGTTGCTCTGCATTCAGAGATGTTCCTAATGATGTCTGCACCCAGATCATGTTGTATTTTCCTGTCTGCATTATTCTCCAGGGAAAGGAAACATTCTGTGAACACTGAAGCATCAACAAGGTGTCTCTGATAACACTGAAGCATTGCATCAACAAGGTGTCTCTGATAACACTGAAGCATTGTATCAACAAGGTGTCTCTGATAATATTGAAACATTGCATCAACAAGGTGTCTCTGATAATATTGAAGCATTGCATCAACAAGGTGTCTCTGATAATATTGAAACATTGCATCAACAAGGTGTCTCTGATAATATTGAAGCATTGTATCAACAAGGTGTCTCTGATAATATTGAAACATTGCATCAACAAGGTGTCTCTGATAACACTGAAGCATTGCATCAACAAGGTGTCTCTGATAACATTGAAACATTGCATCAACAAGGTGTCTCTGATAACACTGAAGCATTGTATCAACAAGGTGTCTCTGATAATATTGAAACATTGCATCAACAAGGTGTCTCTGATAATATTGAAGCATTGCATCAACAAGGTGTCTCTGATAACACTGAAGCATTGCATCAACAAGGTGTCTCTGATAATATTGAAACATTGCATCAACAAGGTGTCTCTGATAACATTGAAACATTGCATCAACAAGGTGTCTCTGATAATATTGAAGCATTGCATCAACAAGGTGTCTCTGATAATATTGAAACATTGCATCAACAAGGTGTCTCTGATAACACTGAAGCATTGCATCAACAAGGTGTCTCTGATAATATTGAAGCATTGCATCAACAAGGTGTCTCTGATAATATTGAAGCATTGCATCAACAAGGTGTCTCTGATAACACTGAAGCATTGCATCAACAAGGTGTCTCTGATAATATTGAAACATTGCATCAACAAGGTGTCTCTGATAATATTGAAGCATTGCATCAACAAGGTGTCTCTGATAACACTGAAGCATTGCATCAACAAGGTGTCTCTGATAATATTGAAGCATTGCATCAACAAGGTGTCTCTGATAATATTGAAGCATTGCATCAACAAGGTGTCTCTGATAACACTGAAGCATTGCATCAACAAGGTGTCTCTGATAATATTGAAACATTGCATCAACAAGGTGTCTCTGATAATATTGAAGCATTGCATCAACAAGGTGTCTCTGATAACACTGAAGCATTGCATCAACAAGGTGTCTCTGATAATATTGAAGCATTGCATCAACAAGGTGTCTCTGATAATATTGAAGCATTGCATCAACAAGGTGTCTCTGATAACACTGAAGCATTGCATCAACAAGGTGTCTCTGATAATATTGAAACATTGTTTAAACTAACAAGGCGGCTCGGAGAAACTGAAATTGTGTTGAATAAGCAGCATCTTGAAAAAACTAAAAACATACTGTTCAACTTTTTAATTTTTTTTTACTTTTTCTCCCCAATTTCGTGGTATCCAATTGTTGTAGTAGCTACTATCTTGTCTCATCGCTACAACTCCCGTACGGGCTCGGGAGAGACGAAGGTTGAAAGTCATGCGTCCTCCGATACACAACCCAACCAAGAAGCACGCATCCAACCTGGAAGCCAGCCGCACCAATGCGCCGGAGGAAACACCGTGCACCTTGGCTAGCGTACACTGCGCCCAGCCCAATGAGACAAGGACACCCCTACCGACCAAGCCCTCCCTAACCCGGGCGACGCTAGGCCAATTGTGCGTCGCCCCACGGACCTCCCGGTCGCGGCCGGTTACGACAGAGCCTGGGCGCGAACCCAGGAACTCTGATGGCACAGCTGGCGCTGCAGTACAGCGCCCTAAACCACTGCGCCACCCGGGAGGCCGATCTGTTCAACTTTTAATTCAGGAAGATGGACAAGCAACACTGATGGAGTGAGAGGTAGAAATGCATTATACCAGAGGTAGGTAGACTACAGGTAGGGATGAGGATGCAGACAGACCAACACTGATGGAGTGAGAGGTGGAAATGCATTATACCAGAGGGAGGTAGACTACAGGTAGGGATGAGGATGACAGAGGATGATGATGTCGTCCTATTGTTTTATTTAACTTATCAAGTCAGTTCAGAACAAATTCATATTTACATTGACAGACTAGGAACAGTGGGTTAACTACCTTATTCATGGGCAGAACAACAGATTTTTACCTTGTCAGCTCAGGGATTCGATCTAGCAACCGTTCAGTTACTGGCCCAACACTTTAACTACTACTTTGCCCCTATAAGCAAAAAGTTTATTTTTGGCTCCCAACAGAAGGCTGTATCAAACCGCTGATACAGTACTGGACCACTAGGGTGAAAAAATGTTCCCGGAAGTTTACAAAAAATTATAAATTACATATTTGTATTTATTTTTTATTTTTGTGGGGGAGCTGCAGCACCCTCATCATGCCTCCTTCCCTCAGCTATACTCTGTCTCCTCCCCTCCTCTCTCTCTCCTCTCCTCTGCCCTCCCCACCCCCTCCTTCCCTCAGCTATACTCTGTCTCCTCCCCCCCTCTCTCTCTCCTCTGCCCTCCCCACCCCCTCCTTCCTCTATCTCTCGTTCTCTCTCTCTTCCTGACATGTAGCATCAGGCCTGTTGAGCTTGACTCAGGTCACAGACCTCTGGCATCGACACTCCCCCTTCTCCTACTCTAACATAACACCAATATATAATATATAATACATAATATATACTCTCATTCATTTACATAGAGACAGATACAATCAATGATTGACACACTGAATATACAACAGTCAGATGCAGGACACCATCACAACTTAACTGACATTAGTGCCTGTCCCCAGATGGACAGTTAGACTACAGTAAAGTACATTTACAGGTGATCACATCATTGTCCTGCTTTGAGACACATTTTTACTGTCTGCTTCCAGTTGCATGTTATTTTACTAATCCTGCAAATTATAATATATCTTACAATATCAAAACATATCTCAGTAACTGTCACAAGTGTATATCAGTATAACAGCATCATACCTCTGCTCCACAACAGGGTCATCAGTACCACTGCAGGTATCATGTCTGCCTCTAACTGGGGCTCCACTGGCGAAACAAGTCTACTGTCATGAAGAGAGGACAGAAGAGTGGAACATACTGCTAGGCTTTTTGACTTGTCTCTCATTACTTCCTTATTTCAATGGTGTGAAAAACTTGTGTTAGATCAGTGGTTGAACTCAGCTAAATACAGCAAACTGATCTCTTCTGAAGAACCCCACAGGAAACTGCTGACAGAGCAGCAAAGTTTCACATACAGTTGAAGTTGGAAGTTTACATACACTTAGGTTGAAGTCATTAAAACACATTTTTCAACCACTCCACAAATGTCTTGTTAACAAACTACAGTTTTGGTAAGTCGGTAAGGACATCTACTTTGTGCATGACACAGGTCATTTTTCCAAAAATTGTTTACGTAGATTATTTCACTTATAATTCACTGTATCACAATTCCAGTGGGTCAGAAGATTACATACACTAAGTTGACTGCGCCTTTAAACAGCTTGGAAATTTCCAGAAAATGATGTCATGGCTTTAGAAGCTTCTGATAGGCTAATTGACATAATTTGAGTCAATTGGAGGTGTACCTGTTGATGTATTTCAAGGCCTACCTTCAAACTCAGTGCTTCTTTGTTTGACATAATGGGAAAATGTAGACCTCCACAAGTCTGGTTCATCCTTGGAAGCAATTTCCAAACGCCTGAAGGTACCACGTTCATCTGTACAAACAATAATACGCAAGTATAAACACCATGGGACCACGCAGCCGCCATACCGCTCAGGAAGGAGACGTGTTCTGTCTCCTAGAGATAAACGTACTTTGGTGCGAGAAGTGCGAATCAATCCCAGAATAACAGCAAATTACCTTGTGAAGATGCTGGAGGAAACAGGTACAAATGTATCTATATCCACAGTCAAATGAGTCCTATATCGACATAACCTGAATGGCCGCTCAGCAAGGAAGAAGCCACTGCTCCAAAACTGTCATTAAAAAGCCAGACAGTTTGCAAATGCACATGGGGACAAAGATCATACTTTTTGGAGAAATGTCCTCTGGTCTGATGAAACAAAAATAGAACTGTTTGGCCATAATGATCATCGTGATGTTTGGAGGAAAAAGGGGGAGGCTTGCAATCCGAAGAACACCATCCCAACCGTGAAGCACGGGGTTGGCAGCATCATGTTGTGGGGTGTTTTGCTGCAGGAAGGACTGTTGCACTTCACAAAATAGATGGCGTCATGAGGAAAGGAAATGGTGATATATTGAAGCAACATCTCAAGACATTAGTCAGGAAGTTAAAGCTTGGTCGCAAATGGGTCTTCCAAATGGACAATGACCCCAAGCATGCTTCCAAAGTTGTGGCAAAATGGCTTAAGGACAACAAAGTCAAGGTATTGGAGTGGCCATCACAAAGCTCTGACTTCAATCCTATAGAAAATTTGTGGACAGAAGTGAAAAAATGTGTGCGAGCAAGGAGGCCTACAAACCTGACTCAGTTACACCAGCTCTGTCAGGAGGAATGGGCCAAAGTTCACCCAACTTACTGTAGGAAGCTTATGGAAGGCTACCTGAAACGTTTGACCCAAGTTAAACAATTTAAAGGCAATGCTACCAAATACTAATTGAATATATGTAAACTTCTGACCCACTGGGAATGTGATGAAATGAATAAAAGCTTAAATAAATCACTTCTATTATTCTGACATTTCACATTCTTAAAATAAAGTTGTTAAATGTCAGGAATTGTGAAAAACTGAGTATAAATGTATTTGGCTAAGGTGTATGTAAACTTCCGACTTCAACTGTAGTGTGTGCTGTAATATCACCTCTTAACTTTCTACTGTTTGAGTTCACCTCTTATAGAATATTGGCTTAATGTTCCAGCACCTCAATATAAACAGTACCAGCACCCAAAATGAGTACTGATGAGGTCTCATGTTAGAGCAGGAGAAGGGGGGGGTGTGGTGTAGAAGCTGAAGTCTGTTACCCAAGTCAACTCAACAGGCCTGATGCTGTATGTCAGGCTGGGCTGGGCCAAGAGAGGAAAAGGTTACTGGACAGGGGGGGGGGGGTCATGAATACACATTAGACATGGGGGGGGGGGGGGGGGGGGGGGGGGGGTCGTGAATACACATTAGACATGGGGGGGGGGGGTCATGAATACACATTAGACATGGGGGGGGGGGGGGGTCATGAATACACATTAGACATGGGGGGGGGGGTCATGAATACACATTAGACATGGGGGGGGTCATGAATACACATTAGACATGGGGGGGTCATGAATACACATTAGACATGGGGGGGTCATGAGTAAAATATCATTAGTGAGGCTTTATACAGGGGTACTGGTACAGAGTCAATGTGGAGGCTATATACAGGGGTACCGGTACAGAGTCAATGTGGAGGCTATATACAGGGGGTACCAGTACAGAGTCAATGTGGAGGCTATATACAGGGGGCACCAGTACAGAGTCAATGTGGAGGCTATATACAGGGGGTGCCGGTACAGAGTCAATGTGGAGGCTATATACAGGGGTACTGGTACAGAGTCAATGTGGAGGCTATATACAGGGGGTACCAGTACAATGTGGAGGCTATATACAGGGGGTACCAGTACAGAGTCAATATGGAGGCTATATACAGGGGGTACTGGTACAGAGTCAATATGGAGGCTATATACAGGGGGTACCGGTACAGAGTCAATGTGGAGGCTATATACAGGGGTACCAGTACAGAGTCAATGTGGAGGCTATATACATGGGGTACCAGTACAGAGTCAATATGGAGGCTGTATACAGGGGGTACCGGTACAGAGTCAATGTGGAGGCTATATACAGGGGTACCGGTACAGAGTCCATGTGGAGGCTATATACAGGGGGTACCAGTACAATGTGGAGGCTATATACAGGGGGTACCGGTACAGAGTCAATGTGGAGGCTATATACAGGGTACTGGTACAGAGTCAATGTGGAGACTATATACAGGGGGTACAGGTACAGAGTCAATGTGGAGACTATATACAGGGGGTACTGGTACAGAGTCAATGTGGAGACTATATACAGGGGGTACTGGTACAGAGTCAATGTGGAGGCTATATACAGGGGGTACAGGTACAGAGTCAATGTGGAGGCTATATACAGGGGTACCGGTACAGAGTCAATGTGGAGGCTATATACAGGGGGTACTGGTACAGAGTCAATGTGGAGGCTATATACAGGGGGTACCGGTACAGAGTCAATGTGGAGGCTATATACAGGGTACTGGTACAGAGTCAATGTGGAGACTATATACAGGGGGTACAGGTACAGAGTCAATGTGGAGACTATATACAGGGGGTACTGGTACAGAGTCAATGTGGAGACTATATACAGGGGGTACTGGTACAGAGTCAATGTGGAGGCTATATACAGGGGGTACAGGTACAGAGTCAATGTGGAGGCTATATACAGGGGTACCGGTACAGAGTCAATGTGGAGGCTATATACAGGGGGTACTGGTACAGAGTCAATGTGGAGGCTATATACAGGGGGTACTGGTACAGAGTCAATGCGGAGGCTATATACAGGGGTACCAGTACAGAGTCAATGCGGAGGCTATATACAGGGGGTACCGGTACAGAGTCAATGTGGAGGCTATATACAGGGGTACCAGTACAGAGTCAATGTGGAGGCTATATACAGGGGGTACCGGTACAGAGTCAATGTGGAGGCTATATACAGGGGGTACCAGTACAGAGTCAATGTGGAGGCTATATACAGGGGGTACTGGTACAGAGTCAATGTGCGGGTCACCGGTTAGTTGAATTAACTGAGGTAATATGTAGGTAGAGTTAAAGTGACTATGTATAGATAGTAAACAGAGAGTAGCAGCAGTGTGAAAGAGGTCTGGCTAGCCCTTTGATTAGCTGTTCAGGGGTCTTATGGGGGTAGAAGCTGTTGAGAAGCCTTTTGGACCTCGACTTGGCGCTCCGGTACCGCTTGGTGAGTGGTAGTGTTGGTTTGTTGCTTACTTTTAACAAATAAGGAATAATCAAAATGTGAATAAATAAAATTAAGATATTTTATTTAGAATACAGCTGTTGACAGAAGTCAAAGATCAACATACAACTGATGTCTCTCCTGAGTTGTGAACTAAAGAAAGACAGGATCTTCTATAGATCAAACCTCTTGTTGTCAAACCCTGCATGTGCAGTTTAAAGACCCAGTTATTCTAAACACAAGGTTTCTGAGAACCTGTCTCAGCAGTATGTAAATCTGCCCTGGTTTCAGAGAAAAACAGACAGTCACTCTGTCTCGCTGTCATCCACAGGCCCTTTTCTCACCTCTTCTCACAGACGCGGGTCTGCGGTTTTGGCAGAGAGCTACACACAGAGAGGCCTCAATATTCAGCTATACAGTGAGTATAAGTACAATGACACGTAAGCAAATGAATAACAACATAATCAATAGTGGGGTCTTTAGAAGACCCCCAGAATCAACTTGAACCCTTCAGTAGCAGAGAGAACAGTCCATGACTAGGGTGGCTGGAGTCTTTGACAATATTTAGGACCTTCCTCTGATACCGCCAGATATAGAGGTCCTGGATGGCAGGAAGCTTGGCCCCAGTGATGTTCTGTACTGACCCAGTCACTTGTGCTTCCTGCTTGTAAGCAGCAAACAGGAGGATAGAATGATGGTCAGATTTGCCAAATGGAGGGCGAGGGAGAGCTTTGTACGCGTCTCTGTGTGTGGAGGAAAGGGGGTCTAGAGGGAGAGCTTTGTACGCGTCTCTGTGTGTGGAGGAAAGGGGGTCTACAGTTTTTCCCCCTCTGGTTGCACATTTAACATGCTGGTAGAAATGAGGTAAAAGTGATTTGAGTTTCCCTGCATCCCCGGCCATTAGGAACACCTCTGGATGAGCGGTTTCCTGTTTGCTTACGGTGGTATACAGCTCACTGAGTGGGTTAAGTGCCAGCATCTGTCTGTGGTGGTATACAGCTCACTGAGTGGTTTAAGTGCCAGCATCTGTCTGTGGTGGTATTCAGCTCACTGAGTGGTTTAAGTGCCAGCATCTGTCTGTGGTGGTATACAGCTCACTGAGTGGGTTAAGTGCCAGCATCTGTCTGTGGTGGTATTCAGCTCACTGAGTGGTTTAAGTGCCAGCATCTGTCTGTGGTGGTATACAGCTCACTGAGTGGGTTAAGTGCCAGCATCTATCTGTGGTGGTATACAGCTCACTGAGTGGGTTAAGTGCCAGCATCTATCTGTCTGTGGTGGTATACAGCTCACTGAGTGGGTTAAGTGCCAGCATCTGTCTGTGGTGGTATACAGCTCACTGAGTGGGTTAAGTGCCAGCATCTGTCTGTGGTGGTATTCAGCTCACTGAGTGGGTTAAGTGCCAGCATCTATCTGTCTGTGGTGGTATACAGCTCACTGAGTGGGTTAAGTGCCAGCATCTGTCTGTGGTGGTATACAGCTCACTGAGTGGGTTAAGTGCCAGCATCTATCTGTGGTGGTATTCAGCTCACTGAGTGGGTTAAATGCCAGCATCTATCTGTCTGTGGTGGTATACAGCTCACTGAGTGGGTTAAGTGCCAGCATCTGTCTGTGGTGGTATATTTAAAAAAAATGTTTTATTATATTTAACTCGGCAAGTCAGTCAAGAACAAATTCTTATTGACAATGTGTGTGAGTCATGTTCATTGTGTGTGTGGGAGAGAGAGGCATGTTTTCAACTCAGATAAAAAGCACATCATTTCCTCAAACTGTAAACATGAAGCCTTAGTCCTTTACAATATTATCAATCCCCCTTTAATTTGATATGGAGAGTAATTCTGTAGATATTGAGAACGGACATGAAGGAGTAGATCTCTCCAATACTCAAATAAAATGCAGCAAAACATGAAATTAACAAGTCATTACAACGTATTTACATTGTGGATAATGTGTGTTGTGTTTTATGTTTCCTTGTCAGCCACCCATCTCTGCTTTGTCAGTCTAGAAAGGCCCAGTGTCTTCTGGGTGAGGCTGTCAGGCAGATCTGAAAGAGAGACACACAAAGTGACAGTAAGTATACAGGTCAACAACATGTCTGTGTACATCTGTTGGTGTGACTGAGCATATGAAACAGAATTCTCAATTACAATTTTACAGATTATTATAAAGTTGACTCATCAGTATGCTGCTATCTCGGGAACTAGAGTGAGGCACCCAGATATGAGGCTAGCGCCGTTAGCATTAGCTAGCTAGCAGAGACAGCATGTTAACTATGAAAGGATCGATCCAGCAACAATGTCGAGGTCAAAAACGAAAGGAACAATCAATCAAAGAAGCAAAATGTCGGTAAAGGGGAAAAAATGAAGTTGCAATTCAACGGCCCAGACAGGAGACGTATGTGGCAGGGTCTTCAGGCCATCACGGATTACAAAAAGAAAACCAGCCACATCACAGACACTGACATCTTGAGACACCGACATCTTGAGACACCGACATCTTGAGACACCGACGTCTTGAGACACCGACATCTTGCCACCAGACAAGCTAAACACCTTCTTCGCCCGCTTTGAGGATATACAATGCCACCGACACGGCTCGTTACCAAGGACTCCGGGTCCCCCCTCTCCTTCTCTGTGGCCGACGTGAGTAAGACATTTAAACGTGTTAACCCTCGCAGGGCTGCTGGCCTAGACGGCATCCCTAGCCGGGTCCTCAGAGCATGCGCAGACCAGCTGGCTGGGGTGTTTACGGATATATTCAATCAATCCCTATACCAGTCTGCTGTCCCCACGTGCTTCAAGATGGCCACCATTGTTCCTGTTCCCAAGAAAGCTAAGGTAACTGAACTAAATGACTATCGCCCCGTAGCACTCACTTCTGTCATCATGAAGTGCTTTGAGAGACTAGATCATTTCACCTCCACCTTACCTGACACCCTAGACCCACTTCAGTTTGCAGATCGCCCCAACAGGTCCACAGACGATGCAATCGTCATCACACTGCACACTGCCCTATCCCATCAGGACAAGAGGAATACCCATGTAAGACTGCTGTTCATTGACTACAGCTCAGCCTTCAACACCATAGTACCCTCCAAGCTCATCACTAAGCTTAAGGCCCTGGGTCTCAACCCCGCCCTGTGCAATTGGGTCCTGGACATTCTGACAGGTCGCTCCCAGGTGGTGAAGGTAGGAAACAACATCTCTACTTCACTGATCCTCAACACTGTGGCCCCACAAGGGTGCGTGCTCAGCCCCCTCCTGTACTCCCTGTTCACCCATGACTGCGTGGCCTCCAACTCGGTCATCAAGTTTGCAGACGATACAACAGTAGTGGGCTTGATTACAAACAACGACGAGACAGCCTACAGGGAGCAGGTGAGAGCAGGAAAGTGTGGTGAAAAAAAACCCACCTCTCACTCAACGTCAACAAAGCAAAGGAGATGATCGTGGACTTCAGGAAACAGCACAGAGGCGGTAGGGTAGCCTAGTGGGGTGGCAGGGTAGCCTAGTGTTGGACTAGAGTGTTGGACTAGTAACTGGAAGGTTGCAAGTTCAAAACCCCGAGCTGACAAGGTACAAATATGTCGTTCTACCCCTGAACAGGCAGTTAACCCACTGTTCCTAGGCCGTCATTGAAAATAAGAATTTGTTCTTAACTGACTTGCCTGGTTAAATAAAGGTAAAATAAAGGTTAATCGATGGGACAGTAGCGGAGAAAGTTCCTCGGCGTCACGACATCACGGACAAACTGAAATGGTCCACTGAAGAAATTTGGCTTGTCACCTAAAACCCTCAAAATCTTTACAGATGCACAATCGAGAGCATCCTGTCGGGCTGTATCACCACCTGGTACGGCAACTGGACCGCTCTCAACCATAAGGCTCTCCAGAGCGTAGTGAGGTCTGCACAACGCATCACCGGGGGCAAACTACCTGCCCTCCAGGACACCTACACCACCCGATGTCACAGGGAGGCCATAAAGATCATCAAGTACAACAACCACCCGAGCCACTGCCTGTTCACCCCGCTATCATCCAGAAGGCGAGATCAATACAGGTGCATCAAAGCAGGGACCGAGAGAATGAAAAACAACTTATATCTCAAGGCCATTAGACTGTTAAACAGCCATCACTAACATAGAGAGGCTGCTGTCAACATACAGACTCAAATCTCTGGCCACTTTAATAAATGGATTTAATAAAGGTTTCACTAGTCACTTTAATAATGTTTACATACCCTACATTACTCATCTCATATGTATATACTGTACTCTATACCATCTACTGCATCTTGTTTACATACCCTACGTTACTCATCTCATATGTATAGACTGTACTCTATACCATCTACTGCATCTTGCCCATGCCGTTCGGCCATTGCTCATCCATATATTTATATGTACATATGGGACAGTAGCGGCATCTCTACATTTGTGTGTTAGGTAGTTGCTGAGAAATTGTTTGATTACTTGTCAGATATTACTGCACTGTCGGAACTAGAAGCACAAGCATTTGGCTACACTCACATTAACATCTGATACCATGTGTATGTGACCATTAACATCTGATACCATGTGTATGTGACCATTAACATCTGATACCATGTGTATGTGACCAGTAACATCTGATACCATGTGTATGTGACCAGTAACATCTGATACCATGTGTATGTGACCAGTAACATCTGATACCATGTGTATGTGACCAGTAAAATGTGATTTGATGCAGTGCCTCCACCTAATAAGTAAAGATATATATTGACTGACTTCGGTCTATGGTGGAAAAATGGCTGTTATGTTTATCTAGTGTATCTACGTACTTAACTAAAGTCTTATGTTTATCTAGTGTATCTACGTATTTAACTAAAGTCACATGATGTTCTGATGAGACTTGCTCCCTCTGCTAGAACACTTCCCCTTTGTCTACATGACTGACTCATGGTTCCATATCCTGTTATTTAGCAGTAGACTCAACTAAACTGTGAGAGACGAGCAGGACAAATGGTTGTGGTTCTCTTGAGAAACAGTGTTGAGACATTGAGCTCTGAGAAATGGTGTGACATTTCTCAACAAGACCTCACCACAAAGTCACAATGTGGAAAGATGAACATTTCTTTACAGAGGAGATTATATATCATTTAATTTATTAGCTTACATCAATTTTTGTTTATCTCAATCCCTCAGTTCCATAGGTCAGGGTCAAGCTGAGCTGAGCCAATAGTGGAAGAGGTTACTGGTTGACTGTTGACTATATTCAGTTGACTGTATGTTACTATGTCAGCCCTCTGTCTTTTAACACCTCACTCCCTTTCTCTCACCCCCCCCCCCCTCTCTTGTTCTCTCTCTTCCTACCATGTAGCATCAGGCCTGTTGATCTTGACTCAAGTAACAGACCTCTAGCATCTACACCCCTCCCTTCTCCTGCTCTAACATAAGACCAATATGAAATATAATATATACTCTCATTAATTTACATAGAGACAGATACAATCAATCATTGACACACTGAATATACAACAGTCAGATGCATGACACCATCACCAATGTTCCCTCTAACTTTCTCCGTCACTGAGCAGATTTCAGGTCTTCCAGTGTGTGTTTACTGTGAACACACAGGCTGTACCCCCTTTAACTTACAGTTCTAACAGTGTGTGTTTACTGTGAACACTGAGGCTGTACCCCCTTTAACTTACAGTTCTAACAGTGTGTGTTTACTGTGAACACTGAGGCTGTACCCCCTTTAACTTACAGTTCTAACAGTGTGTGTTTACTGTGAACACTGAGGCTGTACCCCCTTTAACTTACAGTTCTAACAGTGTGTGTTTACTGTGAACACTGAGGCTGTACCCCCTTTAACTTACGGTTAACAGTGGACAAGTGGGCTACTGTGGCTATTTGATCATAATGTAGATCTACCACAGTAAAGGGACACGTTGACGGTGTGAACAGGGGAAACTCTAGATCAGAGATGGTGTTAACAGGAGAAACTCTAGAACAGTGACGGTGTGAACAGGAGAAACTCTAGAACAGTGATGGTGTGAACAGGGGAAACTCTAGAACAGTGATGGTGTTAACAGGGGAAACTCTAGAACAGAGATGGTGTTAACAGGGGAAACTCTAGAACAGTGATGGTGTTAACAGGAGAAACTCTAGAACAGAGATGGTGTTAACAGGAGAAACTCTAGAACAGAGATGGTGTTAACAGGAGAAACTCTAGAACAGAGATGGTGTTAACAGGAGAAACTCTAGAACAGTGATGGTGTTAACAGGAGAAACTCTAGAACAGTGATGGTGTTAACAGGGGAAACTCTAGAACAGTGATGGTGTTAACAGGGGAAACTCTAGAACAGTGATGGTGTTAACAGGGGAAACTCTAGAACAGTGATGGTGTTAACAGGAAAAACTCTAGAACAGTGATGGTGTTAACAGGAGAAACTCTAGAACAGTGATGGTGTTAACAGGAGAAACTCTAGAACAGTGATGGTGTTAACAGGGGAAACTCTAGAACAGTGATGGTGTTAACAGGAAAAACTCTAGAACAGTGATGGTGTTAACAGGGGAAACTCTAGAACAGTGATGGTGTTAACAGAGGAAACTCTAGAACAGTGATGTGTTAACAGGGGAAACTCTGGAATAGTGATGGTCTTAACAGGGTAAACTCTAGAACGGTGATGTGTTAACAGGGAAAACTCTAGAACGGTGATGTGTTAACAGGGGAAACTCTAGAACAGTGATGGTGTTAACAGGAGAAACTCTAGAACAGTGATGGTGTTAACAGGGGAAACTCTAGAACAGTGATGGTGTTAACAGGAGAAACTCTAGAACAGTGATGGTGTTAACAGGAGAAACTCTAGAACAGTGATGGTGTTAACAGGAGAAACTCTAGAACAGTGATGGTGTTAACAGGGGAAACTCTAGAACAGTGATGGTGTTAACAGGAAAAACTCTAGAACAGTGATGGTGTGAACAGGGGAAACTCTAGAACAGTGATGGTGTTAACAGGGGAAACTCTAGAACAGTGATGGTGTTAACAGGAGAAACTCTAGAACAGTGATGGTGTTAACAGGAGAAACTCTAGAACAGTGATGGTGTTAACAGGGGAAACTCTAGAACAGTGATGGTGTTAACAGGAAAAACTCTAGAACAGTGATGGTGTTAACAGGGGAAACTCTAGAACAGTGATGGTGTTAACAGAGGAAACTCTAGAACAGTGATGTGTTAACAGGGGAAACTCTGGAATAGTGATGGTCTTAACAGGGTAAACTCTAGAACGGTGATGTGTTAACAGGGAAAACTCTAGAACGGTGATGTGTTAACAGGGGAAACTCTAGAACAGTGATGGTGTTAACAGGAGAAACTCTAGAACAGTGATGGTGTTAACAGGATAAACTCTAGAACAGTGATGGTGTTAACAGGGAAAACTCTAGAACAGTGATGGTGTGAACAGGGAAAACTCTAGAACAGAGATCTAAAGCGAAGTTTTTTTTTGGATGATTGACAATTAATAACTGTGGCTCTAAATGCTACAAAATCCACCTTCTCCACAATAAGTGTTTCCAGATCACTTGATTGACGTACAACATTTACAACTGGTTGTGGTTCATCCACCTCCATCTCTTCTTCAGAACTGTGGCCTCTTTTCCCTTCAACTCTCTTCACCACCTCCACATAGGAGACTTACTGTACAGCCCTGATCCTTGACTCCTCAACCTCTTTCACCCTAACAGGGAATTCTGGGAATTCAGGAACATGATCCCAGCTGCATTCTCCATAGAGATCAAACAGCTACATTCTCCATAGAGGTCAATAATACATAATGTCCAACGGTACGCCAGAGATATCAACATCATACCACTCCTGGTTACTATGACTACAAAATATCAACACCATACCACTCCTGGTTACTATGACTGCACCATATCAACACCATACCAACCGGTTGGTGACCAGCTGCTCTAGAAAATTGAACGAAGTTCAATCTCGTGCTTCTCGCTATTGGCTGATTTATCTGCAGCTTAGGGAGAACATTGTGTCACACCCTGATCTGTTTCACCACTCTGCCTGTCCTGACTCTGAGCCCACCTGCCTGACCACTCTGCCTGTCCTGACTCTGAGCCCACCTGCCTGACCGCTCTGCCTGTCCTGACTCTGAGCCCACCTGCCTGACCATTCTGCCTGTCCTGACTCTGAGCCCACCTGCCTGACCACTCTGCCTGTCCTGACTCTGAACCCACCTGCCTGTCCTGACTCTGAGCCCGCCTGCCTGACCACTCTGCCTGTCCTGACTCTGAGCCCACCTGCCTGACCCTGAGCCCACCTGCCTGACCACTCTGCCTGTCCTGACTCTGAGCCCACCTGCCTGACCACTCTGCCTGTCCTGACCCTGAGCCCACCTGCCTGACCCTGAGCCCACCTGCCTGACCCTGTCCTGACTCTGAGCCCGCCTGCCTGACCACTCTGCCTGTCCTGACTCTGAGCCCACCTGCCTGACCGCTCTGCCTGTCCTGACTCTGAGCCCACCTGCCTGACCACTCTGCCTGTCCGGACTCTGAGCCCACCTGCCTGACCACTCTGCCTTTCCTGACTCTGAGCCCACCTGCCTGACCACTCTGCCTGTCCTGACTCTGAGCCCACCTGCCTGACCACTCTGCCTGTCCTGACTCTGAGCCCACCTGCCTGACCACTCTGCCTGTCCTGACTCTGAGCCCACCTGCCTGACCACTCTGCCTGTCCTGACTGAGCCCACCTGCCTGACCACTCTGCCTGTCCTGACTCTGAGCCCACCTGCCTGACCACTCTGCCTGTCCTGACTCTGAGCCCACCTGCCTGACCCTGAGCCTGCTTGCTGATCTGTACCTCTGCCCTCCTCTGGATTACAGATCTCTGCCTACCCTGAGGATGCCTGCCGTCCTGTACCTTTGCCCCCTTACTCTGGACTATCGACCCCTCCCTGCCTTGACCTGTCTTTGCCTGAAACCTGTTGTCTGCATTTGGGTCTTACCTTGGTTCTTATAAGACTGACCATCACACCTTAACTGATATTAGTGCCTGTCCGCAGATGGACAGTTAGACTACAGTAAAGTACATTTACAGGTGATCACATCATTGTCCTGCTTTGAGACACATTTTTACTGTCTGCTTCCAGTTGTATGTTATTTTACTAGCCGCACAAATTGTAATATATCTTACAATTTCAAATCTTACCTGTGCTCCACAACAGGATCATCAATATTACTGCAGGTATCATATCTTTCTCTAACTGGGGCTCCACTGAGTGAAACACGTCTACTGTCATGAAGAGAGGACTGAAGAGTGAGAAATACTGCTAGGCTATATGATTTCTAACTCATTACTTCCTTACTTCAATTATGTGGCAAACTGTTAAGCAAATCAGATCAGTTAAACCCACCTTCCTAAAGGAAACACTGACATCAGAAAAACTCCACAGGAAACTGCTGACAGAGCAGCAGTTACACATGGTGTCCTATAGTATCTTACCTAATTGTCAGTGACTAACTTGGGAAAGTCACCTCTAACTTTCTGTGTTGTAGAAGCTAGAGGTCTGTTACCCAAGTCAACTCAACAGGTGTGGTGGTAAATGAGACTTGCTATACTGTTTTATTACTTAGAGAATTGTCTGTTGTTAAATGCTAGTTTTATTCCACTGATACAAACTTGTCTTGTGTGACTTAGTGTTAAGTCTGGGCGGACAGCAAAGAGCTGTTTGGGTGGGACCACAGTGTGTGACACATCCTGTTTTTCACCATCTGCAGGGACTCCACTGTGTGGAAATCTGTTAGAAATCATCAATGACATCACATCAACTCACAAGTATCACAGTCGGATTGAAATTAACACTTGGTAGACTATATAACTTCTACATCCATGGGGGTGACATTAACACTTGGTAGACTATATAACTTAAACATATTGGTTGTTACTGTTGGGTAGCAACTTCACCAGCTTGTTGTTGTTGTCATGGTTGTTCCTGTTTGGTAGTAACTTCACCAGATTCTTGTTGTTGTCATGGTTGTTCCTGTTTGGTAGCAACTTCACCAGCTTGTTGTTGTTGTCATGGTTGTTACTGTTGGGTAGCAACTTCACCAGCTTGGTGTTGTTGTCATGGTTGTTCCTGTTGGGTAGCAACTTCACCAGCTTGTTGTTGTTGTCATGGTTGTTCCTGTTGGGTAGCAACTTCACCAGCTTGGTGTTGTTGTCATGGTTGTTCCTGTTTGGTAGCAACTTCACCAGATTCTTGTTGTTGTTATTCTGAAGCATCTTGTGTGATGTTGGTCTTGAGGGGAGAGGGTGAGAGAAGATGGATTCTATTCATATGCTGTCCAGCTTCTGAAGAACGTATGGTGCTAGAATGGAGAGGAAGTCAATAAACAACAGAACGTATGGTGCTAGAATGGAGAGGAGATCAGTAAACAACAGAACGTATGGTGCTAGAATGGAGACTAGATCAGTAAACAACAGAACGTATGGTGCTAGAATGGAGAGGAGGTCAGTAAACAACAGAACGTATGGTGCTAGAATGGAGAGGAGATCAGTAAACAACAGAACGTATGGTGCTAGAATGGAGAGGAGATCAGTAAACAACAGAACGTATGGTGCTAGAATGGAGAGGAGATCAGTAAACAACAGAACGTATGGTGCTAGAATGGAGAGGAGATCAGTAAACAACAGAACGCATGGTGCTAGAATGGAGAGGAGATCAGTAAACAACATATTTAGATTCTCTTCACAACTAGACAGTACATTTGACTCATGTTGGTTCCATGTAGAACCCTCTGTTAAATGGAACCCCAAAGGTTTCTACCTGGAACTAAAAGGGTTATTCAAAGGGTTCTCCTATGGGGACAGTGGGAGAATCCTTCTAGGTTCTAGATAGCACCTTTTATTTAAGAGTGTAGGCCTATATTCTAATCACCGAGCTGACAAGGTAAAAATCTGTTGTTCTGCCCCTGAACAAGGCAGTTAACCCACTGTTCCTAGACCGTCATTGAAAATGAGAATTTGTTCTTAACTGACTTGTTAAATAAAGGTTAAAACATAAATAAAACAACTAGACAGTTACAGTACATTTGACATTAAAGTAAAATCCTAATTGTATATATACTTACCTATATAGACACACTTCCCAGGTTTGACAGTAAAAAACCTTGCTACAAAGACTATTTTCCTGACTGTCTCTACTGATGGCCTCTAACAGCAGAATAAAATAAGTGGGATATTTAAACAGCACTGAAACAGAGTAGGTTGCTAGTTGACGATGTGTTGTAAATTGTTTCAATGCTGCCGTCTACAGATCTTCTAATGTATTGTAATACCACATGTACCAATACAGTAGAATAGACAGGGACACTGTGTAATGATACAATGACCCTCCATCCAATGTTCTGCTGCTGTTGTGCAACATTGTGACGCCACTGACATGTTTACAGGTTGCCATGCCGACGAAAGAGAAGGTGTTTTCATTCTGTAACAAGGCCTTCACTTCAGTCTGGATGGCTGGTTGACTGCAGACAGGTTACACAGTATCAGTGGAGGTGTTAGGCTGTTTCTGCTCTCCTCCCAACTACTAATGGAATTGTCCTGCCAATGCAACGTATGAAAATGTATCCAGTCACTACTGTAAGTCTCTCTGGATAAGAGCGTCTGCTAAATGACTCACATGTTCAATGTGTAACTGACAGTTAGACTTACAGGTTATGTCGTTGTCTTTTGTTTGAATTGTTTACGTGTCCGCTGTGCGGGGGAAATGATAATACAAGCGGAACTACGTAGCTAATTGTAATTGTTGTAACGGGGATCCTTATTGTAGCAACACACTTTTGGAGGGAAGGCAATCCTGCGCTGCGTTAGCTAAGTTTTCATGTCATCGGGTGTAGTTCATAAAGGTTGAAGAGTGTATGTTAGGATGAAGTGTGAATTCATGCCAGGAATAATAAGTGTGAAGTTTGATTTCCTCCCTTCTGTAATAAGCAGCCGTATTTTTTCAAGAGGTATTTTCTCCTTTATTCATGTGTTTAATCTGAACCCGTTATAACGCCGGTTAAACTGTTATGTATGTAAGCACTTCAGAGTTATACCAAGCTAATAAGTCACTCGTAAGATAAGGTTGTAAGAGTGTGCTTAACTGTATTTTTCATTTACTTTATATCACGGAAGGTGATAATTCTGACTAAAACTACAGAATAAAGCCGCCAGTTAAAATCAAGGAACGGTTGTGCTCGTGGTTACTGAAGGGAGCTACACAATGTAATGTTCAGGTTGACAATATCAATGGAATTGACCAAAGCAGAGCCATGTATTTAGATATGAACAGATATCTCGATTGAGGATAATGTCAGTATTTAGCTACGTTATTAGCTGTTTTGCTCACCAAAGGTGGAACAAAGTGAAACTGTTGATGTCAAAGCCTCAGTTCCGGGAGAGTAGTGGGTGAAACCATTCACCTCAGGAAAAGGGGTGATATAAATTACGTTTCCTTTCATTATGTATTACTGAATTCATTAAAATATTTGCTGCCATTGTAGTAAGGTTGATAATACGAGAGGTCTTCGGACTTACCATTTTTGTATTATTTTCTTTGAAAGAACAACTAGTGTGTTTTGAGTGCTTCTCCCCTATTTGGGAAGTTGGTCTGCCCGCTCCTCAGTCTGACAGATATTCTGAGAGCAGGTTCGAGTCCTCTTCCTCTGTACATAAAAACTGTTTCAAACTGTATAACACAATAGTGGTTTTGGAAAACTGGTTCATATATCCTAAAGTCAATAGCGAATGTGTCTCTGTAGATATTTATTTAGCCGTTCATGAATTGAAGACCTATTTCAGCCAGTTAACCAAGTTGTTGCTGTCTTAGCTAGCCGTGTTAATGACGAGCTAACGAGCACCGTTGGTCTCTGCACTACAATGTCACGCTAGTTATTACCAGCAGGTGATTTACTAGCAGGTGACTTGTTGAAATATTAACTTAATGTTTATTTTCTTACTACCTTAAAAGGTTTATATAAAAGGGTTGTACTTGTGCTCTGTATTTATGGATTAATATCACTTCACATTGAGGGTTTGTATCAATAACGTTACTGTTGTTCCTACCTGAAGTGTCCGTGTCTTCTGGGGGGCGATGTGAAGTTGGTTCCACCAGGTGTCTGTACTACAGGAATACTGCTAATACAACAATAGTGCTAGGTGTCTGAACTACAGAAATACTGCTAATCCAACAATAGTGCTAGGTGTCTGTACTATATAAACACTGCTTATCCAACAGTAGTGCTAGGTGTCTGTACTATATAAACACTGCTTATCCAACAATAGTGCTAGGTGTCTGTACTATATAAACACTGCTAATACAACAATAGTGCTAGGTGTCTGTACTATATAAACACTGCTAGTCCAACAATGGTGTCTGTACTATATTAACACTGCTAATCCAACAATAGTGCTTGGTGTCTGTACTATATTAACACTGCTAATCCAACAATAGTGTCTGTACTATATTAACACTGCTAATCCAACAATAGTGCTAGGTGTCTGTACTATATAAACACTGCTAATCCAACAATAGTGCTAGGTGTCTGTACTATATAAACACTGCTAATCCAACAATAGTGCTAGGTGTCTGTACTACATAAACACTGCTAATCCAACAATAGTGCTAGTTGTCTGTACTACATAAACACTGCTAATCCAACAATAGTGCTAGGTGTCTGTACTATATAAACACTGCTAATACAACAATAGTGCTAGGTGTCTGTACTATAGAAACACTGCTAATCCAACAATAGTGCTAGGTGTCTGTACTATATAAACACTGCTAATCCAACAATAGTGCTAGGTGCCTGTACTATATAAACACTGCTAATCGAACAATAGTGCTAGGTGTCTGTACTATATAAACACTGTTAATACAACAATAGTGCTAGGTGCCTGTACTACAGGTACACACTTGAATTAAAATCTACATTTCTTAGATTCTTCCCAAAACTCAAACGTGGTCTCCTGATGTGGTTTAATTGTGTACTGTTTTATACTGTTTAACAATTGTATTGTTTTTCTGTTTAAAAAAGTCTGACTTTGAGAACGAAAACCTGAAATAAAAATGAGATAAATTCTGAAACCTGTTTCTTCGTCAGTTTCTCTGTTTCAATAATAGTAATACTATTATCCTACTGAACAGTACAGCTTGGGTTGGTCTACTATTATCCTACTGAACAGAACAGCTTGGGTTGGTCTACTATTATCCTACTGAACAGTACCACTTGGGTTGGTCTACTATTATCCTACTGAACAGTACAGCTTGGGTTGGTCTACTATTATCCTACTGAACAGTACCACTTGGGTTGGTCTACTATTATCCTACTGAACAGTACCACTTGGGTTGGTCTACTATTATCCTACTGAACAGTACAGCTTGGGTTGGTCTACTATTATCCTACTGAACAGTACAGCTTGGGTTGGTCTACTATAATCCTACTGAACAGTACAGCTTGGGTTGGTCTACTATTATCCTACTGAACAGTACAGCTTTGGTTGGTCTACTATAATCCTACTGAACAGTACAGCTTGGGTTGGTCTACTATAATCCTACTGAACAGTACAGCTTGGGTTGGTCTACTATTATCCTACTGAACAGTACAGCTTGGGTTGGTCTACTATTATCCTACTGAACAGTACAGCTTGGGTTGGTCTACTATTATCCTACTGAACAGTACAGCTTGGGTTGGTCTACTATTATCCTACTGAACAGTACAGCTTGGGTTGGTCTACTATTATCCTACTGAACAGTACAGCTTGGGTTGGTCTACTATTATCCTACTGAACAGTACATCTTGGGTTGGTCTACTATTATCCTACTGAACAGTACAGCTTGGGTTGGTCTACTATTATCCTACTGAACAGTACAGCTTGGGTTGGTCTACTATGATCCTACTGAACAGTACAGCTTGGGTTGGTCTGACTGTGAAAGACCAATATGGGGATGTATAGTTTTAGGTCATTCAGAGTGTATGTCACTGTTTCCCATATAATTTTTCACACAGGGTGCCTTTCCTTCTCTGGGCCGTTTGGAAAGTGTTTTGCTATATTAGAGTACTGTATACCCACTTCTCCAGGCACCACGACATCACTGACCTACACAACAGCTTTCAACATACCAGTATTCAGTTTGGAAAAAGTTTTACTAAATTAGAGTACTGTATACCCACTTCTCCAGGCACCACGACACCACTGACCTACATAAAAGCTTTCAACATACCAGTATTCAGTTTGGAAAATGTTTTACTAAATTAGAGTACTGTATACCCACTTCTCCAGGCACCACTACACCACTGACCTACACAACATCTTTCAACATACCAGTATTTAGTTTGGAAACATTCTAAATAAATGCTGGTATAAATTATACAATATTAAAATATGTCAAATTATCCATTTATTTGTTTCTAAAGTGGTTTCAATGCTGTGAAAAACAGTTGTACTGAACTTCAGTGCTAAAATAATAGATATTCTCAAAGTTGAGTTTGTCTTTGCAGGGGGACTCTTATTTAGAAAAAAATTATCTGATGATGTGCTGCCAACATATTATCCTGCTGCTAGCAGAACGGTAATATAAGCGTTTTTTCTTTGAATATTTGTACGGTGTGCTGCGAGGTACAAACTGCACAGAAATATAGAGAGAAGGAGATCAATATTACGTTCTTTCCACCAGGGGGCGACAAACGGCAGTTCATTTTCCAGAATAGTGCACCACAGAATGTATAGGCTACCTTTGACAAGGGTCAATTTGGAGATCCTCGGGCCTGGGTCAGGTGTGTGTCCCAAATGTCTTTCCTGCTTCCTGAAGTGTGCACTCGTTCACCACACCCCATAAAGTGTAAAAGCATTGGATTGTTGTAGTAGGCATAGGTCATAAAATTAGTATGCTTATTAATTTCATGTCAAATCCTGTCCATGAAGGGAAGTGAACAAGTGCACACTTTGGGAGGAAGGAGAGATTATTGGGGCAGAGACCAGGTATGCAGATGTTTCCCCAGACAAGCACTACTTCAACCAATCAATATATCATCAAGTCCTTTATGATCAGCCAATTTAACTTTAGGCGTTTCAGTGATGGTCTGGAACAAAATCCTGCAAAGCCTGTATCTCTCCAGGGTTGGTGGGTGACTGTACCTCTCCAGGGTTGGTGGGTGACTGTATCTCTCCAGGGTTGGTGTGTGACTGTATCTCTCCAGGGTTGGTGGGTGACTGTATCTCTCCAGGGTTGGTGGGTGACTGTATCTCTCCAGGGTTGGTGGGTGACTGTATCTCTCCAGGGTTGGTGACTGCTGGACCCTGATCAGACATGGAGTAGTTGGCTCTGCATTTACACTCACAGCACAACCACCTATCACCAAACACACACATCATAGTCTATGGAGGATAAATAACTACACACCAGGACAACAATAAATCATAGTCTATGTGGAGGATAAATAACTACACACCAGGACAACAACACATCATAGTCTATGGAGGATAAATAACTACACACCAGGACAACAATACATCATAGTCTATGGAGGATAAATAACTACACACCAGGACAACAATACATCATAGTCTATGTGGAGGATAAATAACTACACACCAGGACAACAATACATCATAGTCTATGTGGAGGATAAATAACTACACACCAGGACAACAATACATCATAGTCTATGTGGAGGATAAATAACTACACACCAGGACAACAATACATCATAGTCTATGGAGGATAAATAACTACACACCAGGACAACAATACATCACAGTCTATGGAGGATAAATAACTATACACCAGGACAACAATACATCATAGTCTATGTGGAGGATAAATAACTACAGTGATGTCTTATCTTCTCTCTTTCTGTTTGTTTGTAGTTTCTCACTGTTTGAATTAGCAGGTGATATTATTAGCCCCTCATCTGTGTGTGAAAGAGAGACAGACAATAAGAGTCCCCTAAGCCAGTTCACAAACAGACCCCACAGATCCCCTGGACAGCAAACATATTAGGCCAATCATGAGAAAACAAGATAATTACTTGACACATTGGAAATAATTATCAAAAAAAGAGCAAACTAGAATGCTGTTTAGCCCTAAACAGAGAGTACACAGTGGCAGAATACCTGACCACTATGACTGACCCAAACTGAAGGAAAGCTTTGACTATGAACAGACTCAGTGAGCATAGCCTTGCTATTGAGAAAGGCTGCCGTAGGCAGAACTCAAATCAAATTGTATTAGTTTCGAGCCCCTAACCAGCAGTGAAAATAATATGGATAAGAATAAGAAATGAAAGTAACAAGTAATTAAAGAGCAGCAGTAAAATAACAACAGCAGGACTATATACAGGTCAGTACCTGGCTCTCCAGAGAAGACAGGCTATGTGCACACAGCCCACAAAATGAGGTGGAAACTGAGATGCACTTCCTATCCTCCTGCCAAATGTATGACCAGTTAATTCATACTGTATGTTGTAGTCTGTCCAAGAGGGGAATCACACAGACTGATCTCAGTTAATTCATACTGTATGTTGTAGTCTGTCCAAGAGGGGAATCACACAAGACTGATCTCAGTTAATTCATACTGTATGTTGTAGTCTGTCCAAGAGGGGAATCACACAAGACTGATCTCAGTTAATTCATACTGTATGTTGTAGTCTGTCCACGAGGGGAATCACACAGACTGATCTCAGTTAATTCATACTGTATGTTGTAGTCTGTCCAAGAGGGGAATCACACAAGACTGATCTCAGTTAATTCATACTGTATGTTGTAGTCTGTCCACGAGGGGAATCACACAAGACTGATCTCAGTTAATTCATACTGCATGTTGTAGTCTGTCCAAGAGGGGAATCACACAGACTGATCTCAGTTAATTCATACTGTATGTTGTAGTTGTTGTAATTAAATCACACAAGACTGACAGCCTGTAATTTTATTAAAAACATTCAGTTGATTACATGGCAGTTTAGAGAGCAACATCATAACAATAATCTACTTCATAATCAATATCATAACATTTATAATCAATAACATTATCTATATACTACTAACAACATCATAACAATAATCTACATCATAATGAATATCATAACATTTATAATCAATAACATCATGAGAGGTAAACAACAACAAACCCCTTTATTAAAAAAGAATTCAAAATACAAAGAATGAACAGATGATTATAATAATACCTGGACTAATAATGGAGACACTTCAAGATAAAGAATCTAAGAGACACTAAATAAGATAAAGAATCTAAGAGACACTAAATAAGATAAAGAATCTAAGAGACACTAAATAAGACAAAGAATCTAAGAGACACTAAATAAGATGAAGATTCTAAGAGACACTAAATAAGATGAAGAATCTAAGAGACACTAAATAAGATAAAGAATCTAAGAGACACTAAATAAGATAAAGAATCTACGAGACACTAAATAAGATAAAGAATCTAAGAGACACTAAATAAGATAAAGAATCTAAGAGACACTAAATAAGATAAAGAATCTATGAGACACTAAATAAGATAAAGAATCTAAGAGACACTAAATAAGACAAAGAATCTAAGAGACACTAAATAAGATAAAGAATCTAAGAGACACTAAATAAGATAAAGAATCTAAGAGACACTAAATAAGATAAAGAATCTAAGAGACACTAAATAAGATAAAGAATCTAAGAGACACTAAATAAGATAAAGAATCTAAGAGACACTAAATAAGATAAAGAATCTATGAGACACTAAATAAGATAAAGAATCTAAGAGACACTAAATAAGACAAAGAATCTAAGAGACACTAAATAAGATAAAGAATCTAAGAGACACTAAATAAGATAAAGAATCTAAGAGACACTAAATAAGATAAAGAATCTAAGAGACACTAAATAAGATAAAGAATCTAAGAGACACTAAATAAGACAAAGACAAAAGCAATACATTCTGGAACAAAAAACAGATGTAATTGAGCTACTCTCTTAAAATAATTAAAACCCCATGTTACCCAGAACCCCATGTTACCAAAACCCCATGTTACCCAAAACCCCATGTTACCAAAACCCCATGTTACCCAAAACCCCATGATATCCAAAACCCCATGTTACCAGAACCCCATGTTACCAAAACCCCATGTTACCCAAAACCCCATGTTACCAAAACCCCATGTTACCCAAAACCCCATGATATCCAAAACCCATGTTACCAGAACCCCATGTTACCCAAAACCCCATGATATCCAAAACCCCATGTTACCCAAAACCCATGTTACCAAAACCCCTTGTTACCCAAAACCCCTTGTTACCCAGAACCCCATGTTACCCAGAACCCCATGTTACCAGAACCCCATGTTACCCAAAATCCCATGTTACCAAAACCCCATGATACCCAAACCCCCATGTTACCCAGAACCATATGTTACCCAAAACCCCATGTTACCAGAACCCCATGTTACCCAAAACCCATGTTACCAAAACCCCTTGTTACCCAAACCCCTTGTTACCCAGAACCCCATGTTACCCAAAAGCCCATGTTACCAGAACCCCATGTTACCCAAAACCCCATGTTACCAGAACCCCATGTTACCCAAAACCCATGTTACCAAAACCACTTGTTACCCAAAACCCTTTGTTACCCAGAACCCCTTGTTACCCAAAACCCCATGTAACCAGAACCCCATGTTACCCAAAACCCATGTTACCAAAGCCCCTTGTTACCCAGAACCCCTTGTTACCCAGAACCCCTTGTTACCCAGAACCCCATATTCCCAAAACCCATGTTCCCAAAACCCCATGTTACCCAAAACCCCATGTTACCAAAACCCCATGTTCCCAAAACCCCATGTTACCCAGAACCCATGTTACCCAGAACCCCATGTTACCCAGAACCCCATGTTACCCAAAACCCCATGATCCCAAAACCCCATGTTCCCCAAAACCCCATGTTTCTCTGGTGGTAAAAACCAAACTAAATGAATAATGGTGGTTGCAGTCACTCCTTTTAGATTTCTTCCAAGGTTTTAGAAAGATAAACTATTTCTGAACTTGTTATTAAAAGTAGAACCACTTCAGGTTTGTCACCACATTTTAAACACCAGTCCACTGCTGACCATCGATTTAAAACACAAAACTGACCTAAGATCAGCATGTAGGCTCAGCTTCATTCTACTCCTACTCCGTCCCCTGGGCTGCTCTCTCCTCTCCCAGTCCAGCTTCAGCTCTGGAGCTCAGAGAGACCATCTCCATGGCATTGACATAAAGATCCATGCTGCTCACCCTGTTCACTCTCTTCTGCCTCCTGGTGGGCTAGGGAGACACAGCACCAACAGTCAGACATTTACTCTCTAGTATCTCCATTCTCTCCCTCCCTCTACCCCTCACCCTCTAGTTTAAATGACTTGTAACGTCTGAGTAAATGTCTTTACCTTGTAGTACAGGTAGGAGGTGGTGATGGATGTCAGTAGGATCAACAGCACTACAACGTGTCTGATGATGAAGGCTGGCAGAGGAGAGGCTGCAAACAGAAACACCTTTGATGAGGGGACTGATCATCATCACATAGATCTGTGGGAAATCTGTCAATGACAAAGTTATAAGTCTGGTTCATGTTCAGTTACCTGTGATGGTGAGGGAGAGGAGCTCACTCTCAGATGAGAAGTTATGAGAGAAAACATAATTGTCATAAACACAGCTGTAGTTCCCTTGGTGGGAGTCATCTGCAGCAGGGAAGAGGAAGGCAGCAGAGTGATTGACAGCTGCTTGGGTTCTGTTGGAGCCGGTGAACGTGAGGAGGAAGGAGCCTCCTGGGTACTGTGGCTGAGTGGAGCAGGTGATGGTGAAGTTGTAGCCCCTGAACATCTCGGGCCCCTGGTGGCCCCTGAAGACCCCTCCCATTGGGTCAGTCAGGAAGATATCAGGCTGGACCAGGAGATCTGTAACAATAAAAGAGAACAAGAAAAACCTCTTCAACTAGTTTCCTATAGATATGACAATAACATCAGCATGTAACAGTGCCAGCCACCCTCCCTCACAGGGCAACATGAGTAGTGGGCCTACAGTCACTGAGACAACATATGTTGATATCAGGCTTAAGCAGGACATCTGGAACAAGAGGAGAGAAAAAGAAAACGTAGCTCCTCAACTACTTTCCTCATTTAGATGTGACAATAATATGACATGTGACAGTGGTAGTGAGTAGAGACGTTCACTGAGATAACACTCACATACAAAAGCATTCTGGGATATTTAAGTTGTATTTGATTCCTACTTGACTGAGTGATCTATTTAGTAAAGCAGACTGACAAGTTAAACAGTCATCATGAGAGGTGCAGAGGAAGTTGTATGAATGAAGGAAATCAGTTGAATATAATTATAATATGTTGATATTTCCTGAGCAGATCACTGTGAGTCCAGGAAGGAGATATAATACATGGACTAAAGTATGTGGAACTCAGCAGTGAGTTTTACAACAGAGGATTATTTTTACGCTCTACGTGGTTCAACACTCGGTGGTCCGTTCTGTGAGCTTGTGTTGTCTACCACTTCACGGCTGAGCCGTTGTTGCTCCTAGACGTGCAACTTTGAAATTCACTGACATCTTCAGGAAGGACATTTTACTGCTGATATTTGTCTATGGAGATTGCATGGCCGTGTGCTCGATTTTATACACCTGTCAGGTGTGGCTGAAATAGCCAAATCCACTAAAGTCCACATACTTTTGGCCATATAGTGTATTTTGTTATTACCTGAGCAGATCACGGTGAGTCCAGGACGGAGATCATATGTTCTTCTACACTCCCTCAGTGAAGACTCAGACCCAGGACAGAAAACTCTAATCCCTCTAGTGGTGTTTCCAGGTAGTACTGAAACAGCGGAACCACAACCCAGCTGTCTACACACTACTGCAGCTACATCCTCCTGATTCCTGTCAGCTCCCACAGTCCACCACTCTCCCTGGTCGTACCACTCCACTCCACCAGCACAGCGACTGCCTCCTCCCACCAGCCTCACATCATCAGGCTCTGAGAAAATAAAAGAGAGAGACAGTAATCTTACTATTTTCTCAATTAAAACACACCTATATTGCCTCTCATATTCTTCACTCCAGGTGAGAAACAATGTTGACTGAGTGACAAACTGTTTCTTACCTGAGCAGGTGAGTCCAACAGCATTACCAGGTGGGCAGGTGTTGTTTTCTCTGTCTGAGGTGTCACAGTACAGGAGAAGGGACTCTTTGCCTTTACACTGGAACTCTTTATCCCAGGTCTGACCCTCACCTTCTCCATAGAGCCCCCCCTGTAGAGCTGCAGGAGCCCCACAGCCAACATCCCTACAGACTACCTCTGCATCCTGCCGGTCAAAGTCAGCTTCACACACTGAGGCCCAGGACTGATTGGACTTCACCTCCACTCTCCCAGAGCAGAGACCAGCTCCATCCACAAGCCGCACAGACTCTGGAGAAAAAGAGTTGGTTGAACAATCAATCAGTTTTGTTGATGACACTGTCAAGGACTAAACACAAGTATGTTGGATAAAAGATTGTAGTTTGCTATGTTTGATACTGTAAGAGGTAGAAATGGGTTCTTAGTCACTCAGGATCGGGTTGGGAATAATGCAGGCAGGAGACAGGAATAAGTTCACTTCACTTTATAGAAAATAAACAGCTGGACATCCATCAGGCAGCTTCACTTCAGTACCATCTGATCTACAAGGTCTGATGCTGTATGTCAGGGTCAGGATGGGCCAAGAGTAGAAAAGGTTACTGGTTATGATGACATCACTGGTGAGAGCTTAGTGATAAAAATATATTCTCTCTCCATCTTCCTCTTCCTCTCCTCCTCTCTTTGTGACAGTGGTAGTGAGTAGAGACGTTCAATGAGATAACACTCAAATGCAAAAGCATTCTGGGATATTTAAGTTGTATTTGATTCCTACTTGACTGAGTGATCTATTTAGTAAAGCAGACTGACAAGCTAAACAGTCATCATGAGAGGTGCAGAGGAAGTTGTATGAATGAAGGAAATCAGTTGAATATAATTATAATATGTTGATATTTCCTGAGCAGATCACTGTGAGTCCAGGAAGGAGATATAATACATGGACTAAAGTATGTGGAACTCAGCAGTGAGTTTTACAACAGAGGATTATTTTAATGCTCTACGTGGTTCAACACTCGGCGGTCCGTTCTGTGAGCTTGTGTTGTCTACCACTTCACAGCTGAGCCGTTGTTTCTCCTAGACATGCCACTTTGAAAGTCACCGAGATCTTCAGGAAGGACATTTTACTGCCAATGTTTGTCTTTGGAGATTGCATGGCTGTGTGCTCAATTTTATACACCTGTCAGCAACAGGTGTGACTGAAATAGCCGAATCCACTAAAGTCCCCTTACTGTTGGCAATATAGTGTATCTTGTTATTACCTGAGCAGATCACTGTGAGTCCAGGATGGAGATCATAACCTCTGAGACATTCCCTCAGTGAAGACTCAGACCCAGAACAGGACACTAAAAACCCTTTAGCAGTGTGTCCAGGAAGTACTGAAACATTGGAGCCACAACCCAGCTGTCTACACACTACTGCAGCTACATGCTTCTGGTCCCAGCCAGCTCCCACAATCCTCCACTCTCCCTGGTCGTACCGCTCAACTACACCAACACAGCGACTGCCTCCTCCCACCAGCCTCACATCAACACGCTCTGAGAAAAGAATAGAGAGAGACAGTAATCTTACTATTTTCTCACTAAAACACACCTATATTGTCTCTCATATTCTTCACTCCAGGTGAGATTGAGTGACAAACTGTTTCTTACCTGAGCAGGTGAGTCCAACAGCATTACCAGGTAGGCAGGTGTTGTTCTCTCTGTCTGAGGTGTCGCAGTCCAGGAGACGGGCCTCTTTGCCTTTACACTGGAACTCTTTATCCCAGGTCTGACCCTCACCTTCTCCATAGAGCCCCCCCTGTAGAGATGCAGGAGCCCTACAGCCAAGATCCCTACAGACTACCTCTGCATCCTGCCGGTCAAAGTCAGCTTCACACACTGAGGCCCAGGACTGATTGGACTTCACCTCCACTCTCCCAGAGCAGAGACCAGCTCCATCCACAAGCCGCACAGACTCTGGAGAAAAAGAGTTGGTTGAACATTCAATCAGTTTGTTGATGACACTGTCAAGGACTAAATACAAATATGTTGGATAAAAGATAGTAGTTTGCTATGTTTGATACTGTAAGAGGTAGAAATGGGTTCTTAGTCACTCAGGATCGGGTTGGGAATAATGCAGGCAGGAGACAGGAATAAGTTCACTTCACTTTATAGAAAATAAACAGCTGGACATCCATCAGGCAGCTTCACTTCAGTACCATCTGAACTACAATGATCTGCCCATGAACATCTCCCATAAACCAATATGACAAACACAAATATAATGTTTAAATACATCTGACATCTCTCCCTCTATTTAAATGAAATAAAAACACATAAAACATGATACATGGTAATATTGTATAATGTACAAATAAATCTCTCAATATGACCAGTCTCTTACCTGAACAGGTCACATGATGATAATATCCACCATTACAGAAACCAGGTCCTCCATTGATGTTGTTACACTCTCTAATAGTAGACTCATGTCCCCTACAACCACCCAGTCTGACTCCTCTTCTTCTTCTATATTCAACCAGAACTCTATATTCAGCTACAACATTCCCACAGTCCAGCTCTCTACACATAATCTTAGTCTCACTTATCATTCTCCTCCAACTATTACAAAGACCCAACCACTCTCCTCTGTAGAAGACTTCCACTATCCCAGAACAGGAAGTGGTCCCATTCACCAGTCTGACTGATTGTTCAGCTGTAAACAGCAGAGAGGAAAACACAGTGGTGAGGACAGATGATGACAGTGATTCTGTTATTCTAACAGCAGTAATGCTTTGTGGTTGACAAGTATTAGTAGTTCCATAAAACACAACTTGTTATTGGGTTTTAGAATAGTTTGTATGGACACATGAATTTCTCCATGTGGGATAATAAAGTTGACTAATATTGAACTGCTATAATCACTGTAGATTTATACTCTACCTACCTGGTGGACTGACACTTTGAGCCTGGAGATCTGAGGAGAAAGAGAGAGACAGAGGAGAAAGAGAGAGAAAATGAACATCAACATGACCTTTCATGATGTGATGGGAAGACAGTCTTATTATGAGGTTTCACATGTGTTTGGTTACATTGTGCCCATGTTCTTCTGAGTGATAAAACAGCAAACATTAAGAGACCCACATATATAATAAATATACTATATTCATATGCTTTTAGTACTAACACATGAATCATATCATGTTTGCAGGTCATGAGTTGTTTTGAGCCCCCCCTCTCCTCTCCTTCCCCCTCTTCTCCTCCCCTCTTCTCCCCCTTCCCATCTCATCTTCTCCCCCTCTCCTTTTATCTAATCTTCTCCTTTCTTCTCCTCTTCCTTTCCTCTCCTCCCCCTCTCCTTCCTCCTACCCTCCTCCCCTCCCGTCCTTCCCCTCTTCTCCCCCTCTCGTCCCACTCTCCTTCCCCCTACCCTCCTACCTTATTATTATCTATCCTGATGTCTAGTCACTTTACCCTGCCTTCATGTACATATCTACCTCAAATACCTTATTATTATTATCTATCCTGATGTCTAGTCACTTTACCCTGCCTTCATGTACATATCTACCTCAAATACCTTATTATTATCTATCCTGATGTCTAGTCACTTTACCCTGCCTTCATGTACATATTGGTGCATTAGGAAAGTATTCAGACCCCTTATCTTTTCAAATTTTGTTACTTTATAACCTTATTCTAATATTAATTTAAAAACAATCGTCATCAATCTACACACAATACCCCATAATTACATCACAATACCCCATAATTACATCACAATACCCCATAATTACATCACATTACCCCATAACGACATCACAATACCCCATAATTACATCACAATACCCCATAATTACATCACAATACCCCATAATTACATCACAATACCCCATAATGACATCACAATACCCCATAATTACATCACATTACCCCATAACGACATCACAATACCCCATAATTACATCACAATACCCCATAATTACATCACATTACCCCATAACGACATCACAATACCCCATAATTACATCACAATACCCCATAATTACATCACAATACCCCATAATGACATCACAATACCCCATAATGACACAGAAAAAACAGGTATTTAGAATCTTTTGCTAATTTATTAGAAATAAAAAACAGAAAAACACTATCGTTCAACAGTTTGGGGTCACTTAGAAATGTCCTTGTTTTTGAAGGAAAAGCACATTTGTTGTCCATTAAAATAACATCAATTTGATCAGAAATACAGTGTAGAGATTGTAAATGTTGTAAATGACTATTGTAGATGGAAACAACACATTTTTTATGGAATATCTACAGAGGCCAATTATCAGCAACCATCACTCCTGTGTTCCAATGGCACGTTGTGTTAGCTAATCCAAGTTTATAATTTTAAAAGGCTAATTGATCATTAGAAAATACTTTTGCAATTATGTTATCATAGCTGAAAACTGTTGTTCTGATTAAAGAAGCAATAAAACTGTCCTTGTTTAGACTAGTTGGTGTCTGGAGCATCAGCATTTGTGCGTTCGATTACAGGCTCAAAATGGCAAGAAACAAATAACTTTCTTCTGAAACTCATCAGACTATTCTTGTTCTGAGAAATGAAGGCTATTCCATGTGAGAAATTGCCAAGAAACTGAAGATCTCGTACAACGCTGTGTACTACTCCATTCACAGAACAGCGCAAACTGGCCCTAACCAGAATAGAAAGAGGAGTGGGAGGCCTCAGTGCACAACTGAGCAAGAGGACAAGTACATTAGAGAGTCTAGTTTGAGAAACAGACGCCTCACAAGTCCTCAACTGGCAGCTTCATTAAATAGTACCCGCAAAACACCAGCCTCAACGTCAACAGTGAAGAGGCGACTCCGGGATGCTGGCCTTCTAGGCAGAATTCCTCTGTCCAGTGTCTGTGTTATTTTGCCCATCTTAATCTTTTATTTCTATTGGCCAGTCTGAGATATGGCTTTTTCTTCGTAACTCTGCCTTCAAGACTCTTGCTAGAGCTGGTCGACCAGCCAAACTGAGTAATCGGGGAAGAAGGGCCTTGGTCAGGGAGGTGACCAAGAACCCGATGGTCACCCTGACAGAGCTCCAGTGTTCCTCTGTGGAGATGAGAGAACCTTCCAGAAGGACAACAATCTCTGCAGAACTCCACAAATCAGGCCGTTATGGTAGAATGGACAGACGGAAGCCACTCCTCAGTAAAAGGAACATGACCGCCCGCTTGGAGTTTGCCAAAAGGTGCCACAAGGCACCTAAAGACTCTCAGACCATGAGAAACAAGATCCTCTGGTCTGAAGAAACCAACATTCTTTGGCCTGAATGATAAGCGTCACATCTGGAGGAAACCTGGCATGAATAATGTAATATATTTCAGTTGCTTATTTTTTATTTTTTTTACAAATTTGCAAACATTTCTAAAAACTGGTTTTTGGTTTGCTATTATGGGGTATAGTGATGTCAGTATGGGGTATAGTGAGGTATAGTGAGGTCATTATGAGGTATTGTAATGTCATTATGGGGTATTGTGATGTCATTATGGGGTTTAGTGATGTCATTATGGGGTATTGTGATGTCATTATTGGGTATAGTGATGTCATTGTGGGGTTTAGTGATGTCATTATGGGGTATAGTGATGTCATTATGGGGTATTGTGATGTCATTATGGGGTATAGTGATGTCATTATGGGGTATTGTGATGTCATTATGAGGTATAGTGATGTCATTATGGGATATAGTGATGTCATTATGGGGTATAGTGATGTCATTATGGGATATAGTGATGTCATTATGGGGTATAGTGATGTCATTATGGGGTATAGTGTGTAGACTAAGGGGGGAAAAAAACAATATAATTAATTTTGGAATAAGGCTGTAAAATATCAAAATGTGTTAAAAGTCAAGATGTCTGAATACTTTCTGAATGCACTTTATCACAACCAGTAAATGTTCAACTTGAATTCAAATCTTTTATCATCTACAATGTTGATTTACTGTCATTGCATTTCAAATTGCTACACTTGATCAACAAGTTTAGTTTTATTTCATAACATTTATGATTTTGTCAATTTCATTATTGTCTTGGGGATGTTTCATAGTATTTCTGATTATCTTTTAACTTACCAGAACCAAGGAACCATTTTGTTTCACAGAAAACCACAGAACCACTACAGCAATATAGGCCTACAGTTACGTTCGTTGAAAGATGGATTAGACCAAGGTGCAGCGTGGATATAAATATAGGCCTACTGTTACGTTCGTTGAAAGATGGATTAGACCAAGGTGCAGCGTGAATATAAATATAGGCCTACTGTTACGTTCGTTGAAAGATGGATTAGACCAAGGTGCAGCGTGAATATAAATATAGGCCTACTGTTACGTTCGGTGAAAGATGGATTAGACCAAGGTGCAGCGTGGATATAAATATAGGCCTACTGTTACGTTCGTTGAAAGATGGATTAGACCAAGGTGCAGCGTGGATATAAATATAGGCCTACTGTTACGTTCGTTGAAAGATGGATTAGACCAAGGTGCAGCGTGGATATAAATATAGGCCTACTGTTACGTTCGTTGAAAGATGGATTAGACCAAGGTGCAGCATGGATATAAATATAGGCCTACTGTTACGTTCGTTGAAAGATGGATTAGACCAAGGTGCAGCGTGGATATAAATATAGGCCTACTGTTACGTTCGTTGAAAGATGGATAGGACAAGGTGCAGCGTGGATATAAATATAGGCCTACTGTTACGTTCGTTGAAAGATGGATAGGACAAGGTGCAGCGTGGATATAAATATAGGCCTACTGTTACGTTCGTTGAAAGATGGATTAGACCAAGGTGCAGCGTGGATATAAATATAGGCCTACTGTTACGTTCGTTGAAAGATGGATTAGACCAAGGTGCAGCGTGGATATAAATATAGGCCTACTGTTACGTTCGTTGAAAGATGGATTAGACCAAGGTGCAGCGTGGATATAAATATAGGCCTACTGTTACGTTCGTTGAAAGATGGATTAGACCAAGGTGCAGCGTGAATATAAATATAGGCCTACTGTTACGTTCGTTGAAAGATGGATTAGACCAAGGTGCAGCGTGGATATAAATATAGGCCTACTGTTACGTTCGTTGAAAGATGGATTAGACCAAGGTGCAGCGTGGATATAAATATAGGCCTACTGTTACGTTCGTTGAAAGATGGATTAGACCAAGGTGCAGCGTGAATATAAATATAGGCCTACTGTTACGTTCGTTGAAAGATGGATTAGACCAAGGTGCAGCGTGGATATAAATATAGGCCTACTGTTACGTTCGTTGAAAGATGGATTAGACCAAGGTGCAGCGTGGATATAAATATAGGCCTACTGTTACGTTCGTTGAAAGATGGATTAGACCAAGGTGCAGCGTGGATATAAATATTGTTATGGTGAGTGAATGAGGACCCAAAAGCGAACTAACTTAAACAGAGCTTCTTTAATAACCAAACATAGGTAGGCTCAGATAGACCGGCAGATTCCGACAGGACAGGACAAGGTTACAGCAAACATGACGATAGTCTGGCTCAGGCATGAAACACAACAAACAAGAATCCGACAAGGACAGGAACAGAAACAGAGAGAGATATAGGGACCTAATCAGAGGGAAAAAGGGAACAGGTGGGAAACGGGGTGAATGGGTAGTCAGAGGAGACAAGGAACAGCTGGGGGAAAGCGGGGGAGAAAAGGTAACCTAACAACGACCAGCAGAGGGAGACAGGGTGAAGGGAAAGGACAGAGACAAGACACAACATGACAGTACATGACAGTACCCCCCCACTCACCGAGCGCCTCCTGGCGCACTCGAGGAGGAAACCTGGCGGCAACGGAGGAAATCCTCGATCAGCGCACGGTCCAGCACGTCCCGAGAGGGAACCCAACTCCTCTCCTCAGGACCGTACCCCTCCCAATCTACGAGGTACTGGTGACCACGGCCCCGAGGACGCATGTCCAAAATTCTACGGACCCTGTAGATGGGTGCGCCCTCGACAAGGATGGGGGGGGGGGGGAAGACGAGCGGGGGCGCGAAGGACGGGCTTGATGCAGGAGACATGGAAGACCGGGTGGACGCGACGAAGGTATCGCAGAAGAAGAAGTCGAACTGCGACAGGATTAATGACCCGAGAAATACGGAACGGACCAATGAACCGCGGGGTCAACTTGCGAGAAGCCGTCTTAAGGGGAAGGTTCTGAGTGGAGAGCCAAACTCTCTGACCGCGACAATATCTAGGACTCTTAGTTCTACGCTTATTAGCAGCCCTCACAGTCTGCGTCCTATAACGGCAAAGTGCAGACCCGACCCTCTTCCAGGTGCGCTCGCAACGTTGGACAAAAGCCTGAGCGGAGGGGACGCTGGACTCGGCGAACTGAGATGAGAACAGCGGAGGCTGGTACCCGAGGCTACTCTGAAAAGGAGATAGCCCGGTCGCAGACGAAGGAAGCGAGTTGTGGGCGTATTCTGCCCAGGGGAGCTGTTCTGACCAAGACGCAGGGTTACGAAAAGAAAGACTGCGTAAGATGCGACCAATAGTCTGATTGGCCCGTTCTGCTTGACCGTTAGACTGGGGGTGAAAGCCGGAAGAGAGACTGACGGAAGCCCCAATCAAACGGCAAAACTCCCTCCAAAATTGAGACGTGAATTGCGGACCTCTGTCCGAAACGACGTCTGACGGAAGGCCATGAATTCTGAAAACATTCTCGATGATGATTTGTGCCGTCTCTTTAGCAGAAGGAAGCTTAGCAAGGGGAATGAAATGAGCCGCCTTAGAGAACCTATCGACAACCGTAAGAATAACAGTCTTCCCCGCTGACGAAGGCAGTCCGGTGACAAAATCTAAGGCGATGTGAGACCACGGTCGAGAGGGAATAGGAAGCGGCCTGAGACGGCCGGCAGGAGGAGAGTTACCGGACTTAGTCTGCGCGCAGACCGAACAAGCAGCCACGAAACGACGCGTGTCATGCTCCCGGGTGGGCCACCAAAAACGCTGGCGAATGGAAGCAAGCGTACCCCGAACGCCAGGGTGGCCGGCTAACTTGGCAGAGTGAGCCCACTGAAGAACGGCCAGACGAGTAGGAACGGGAACGAAAAGAAGGTTCCTAGGACAAGCGCGCGGCGACGGAGTGTGAGTGAGCGCTTGTTTTACCTGCCTCTCAATTCCCCAGACAGTCAACCCGACAACACGCCCCTCAGGGAGAATCCCCTCGGGGTCAGTGGAGGCTACTGAAGAACTGAAGAGACGAGACAAAGCATCAGGCTTGGTGTTCTTAGAGCCCGGACGATAAGAAATCACGAACTCGAAACGAGCGAAAAACAGCGCCCAACGCGCCTGACGCGCATTAAGTCGTTTGGCAGAACGGATGTACTCAAGGTTCCTATGGTCAGTCCAAACGACAAAAGGAACGGTCGCCCCCTCCAACCACTGTCGCCATTCGCCTAGGGCTAACCGGATGGCGAGCAGTTCGCGGTTACCCACATCATAGTTACGTTCCGACGGCGACAGGCGATGAGAAAAATACGCGCATGGGTGGACCTTGTCGTCAGAGAGGGAGCGCTGAGAAAGGATGGCTCCCACGCCCACCTCTGACACGTCAACCTCGACAACGAACTGTCTAGATACGTCAGGTGTAACAAGGATAGGAGCGGATGTAAAACGATTCTTGAGGAGATCAAAAGCTCCCTGGGCGGAAACGGACCACTTAAAGCACGTCTTGACAGAAGTAAGGGCTGTGAGAGGAGCTGCCACCTGACCGAAATTACGGATGAAACGACGATAGAAGTTCGCGAAGCCGAGAAAGCGCTGCAGCTCGACGCGTGACTTAGGGACGGGCCAATCAATGACAGCTTGGACCTTAGCGGGATCCATCTTAATGCCTTCAGCGGAAATAACAGAACCGAGAAATGTGACGGAGGAGGCATGAAAAGTGCACTTCTCAGCCTTCACAAAAAGACAATTCTCTAAAAGGCGCTGGAGGACACGTCGAACGTGCTGAACATGAATCTGGAGTGACGGTGAAAAAATCAGGATATCGTCAAGGTAAACGAAAACAAAGATGTTCAGCATGTCTCTCAGGACATCATTGACTAATGCCTGAAAGACAGCTGGAGCGTTAGCGAGGCCGAAAGGAAGAACCCGGTATTCAAAGTGCCCTAACGGAGTGTTAAACGCCGTCTTCCACTCGTCCCCCTCCCTGATGCGCACGAGATGGTAAGCGTTACGAAGGTCCAACTTAGTGAAAAACCTGGCTCCCTGCAGGATCTCGAAGGCTGAAGACATAAGAGGAAGCGGATAACGATTCTTCACTGTTATGTCATTCAGCCCTCGATAATCTATGCAGGGGCGCAGAGACCTTCTTCTTCCTTCTTCTTGACAAAAAAAAACCCCGCTCCGGCGGGAGAGGAGGAGGGGACTATGGTACCGGCGTCAAGAGCTACAGACAAATAATCTTCGAGAGCCTTACGTTCGGGAGCCGACAGAGAGTATAGTCTACCCCGGGGGGGGGGTGGTTCCCGGAAGGAGATCAATACTACAATCATACGACCGGTGTGGAGGAAGAGAGGTGGCCCTGGACCGACTGAACACCGTGCGCAGATCGTGATATTCCTCCGGCACCCCTGTCAAATCACCAGGCTCCTCCTGTGAAGAAGAGACAGAGGAAACAGGAGGGATAGCAGACATTAAACATTTCACATGACAAGAGACGTTCCAGGAGAGGATAGAATTACTAGACCAATTAATGGAAGGATTATGACAAACTAGCCAGGGATGGCCCAAAACAACAGGTGTAAAAGGTGAACGAAAAATTAAAAAAGAAATGGTTTCACTATGATTACCAGAAACAGTGAGGGTTAAAGGTAGCGTCTCACGCTGAATCCTGGGGAGAGGACTACCATCCAGGGCGAACAAGGCCGTGGGCTCCTTTAACTGTCTGAGAGGAATGTCATGTTCCCGAGCCCAGGTCTCGTCCATAAAACAGCCCTCCGCCCCAGAGTCTATTAAGGCACTGCAGGAAGCTGACGAACCGGTCCAGCGTAGATGGACCGACAAGGTAGTGCAGGATCTTGAAGGAGAGACAGGAGTAGTAGCGCTCACCAGTAGCCCTCCGCTTACTGACGAGCTCTGGCCTTTTACTGGACATGAAGTGACAAAATGACCAGCGGAACCGCAATAGAGACAGAGGCGGTTGGTGATTCTCCGTTCCCTCTCCTTAGTCAAGATGCGGATACCTCCCAGCTGCATGGGCTCAGCACCCGAGCCGGCAGAGGAAGATGGTAGTGATGCGGAGAGGGAGGCGACGGAGAGCGCGAGCTCCTTTCCACGAGCTCGGTGACGAAGATCAACCCGTCGCTCAATGCGAATAGCGAGTTCAATCAAGGAATCCACGCTGGAAGGAACCTCCCGGGAGAGAATCTCATCCTTTACCTCTGCGCGGAAACCCTCCAGAAGACGAGCGAGCAAGGCCGGCTCGTTCCAGCCACTGGAGACAGCAAGAGTGCGAAACTCAATAGAGTAGTCTGTTATGGATCGATTGCCTTGACATAGGGAAGACAGGGCCCTGGAAGCCTCCTCCCCAAAAACAGATCGATCAAAAACCCGTATCATCTCCTCCTTAAAGTCCTGATACTGGTTAGTACACTCAGCCCTTGCCTCCCAGATTGCCGTGCCCCACTCACGAGCCCGTCCAATAAGGAGAGATATGACGTAGGCGACACGAGCAGTGCTCCTGGAGTAAGTGTTGGGCTGGAGAGAAAACACAATATCACACTGGGTGAGGAACGAGCGGCATTCAGTGGGCTCCCCAGAGTAACACGGCGGGTTATTGATTCTGGGCTCCGGAGATTCGAAAGCCCTGGAAGTGGCCGGTGGATCGAGGCGGAGATGGTGAACCTGTTCTGTGAGGTTGGAGACTTGGGTGGCCAGGGTCTCAACGGCATGTCGAGCAGCAGACACTTCCTGCTCGTGTCTGCCTAGCATCGCTCCCTGGATCCCGACGGCTGAGTGGAGAGGATCCGAAGTCGCTGGGTCCATTCTTGGTCGGATTCTTCTGTTATGGTGAGTGAATGAGGACCCAAAAGCGAACTAACTTAAACAGAGCTTCTTTAATAACCAAACATAGGTAGGCTCAGATAGACCGGCAGATTCCGACAGGACAGGACAAGGTTACAGCAAACATGACGATAGTCTGGCTCAGGCATGAAACACAACAAACAAGAATCCGACAAGGACAGGAACAGAAACAGAGAGAGATATAGGGACCTAATCAGAGGGAAAAAGGGAACAGGTGGGAAACGGGGTGAATGGGTAGTCAGAGGAGACAAGGAACAGCTGGGGGAAAGCGGGGGAGAAAAGGTAACCTAACAACGACCAGCAGAGGGAGACAGGGTGAAGGGAAAGGACAGAGACAAGACACAACATGACAGTACATGACAAATATAGGCCTACTGTTACGTTCGTTGAAAGATGGATAGGACAAGGTGCAGCGTGGATATAAATATAGGCCTACTGTTACGTTCGTTGAAAGATGGATAGGACAAGGTGCAGCGTGGATATAAATATAGGCCTACTGTTACGTTCATTGAAAGATGGATAGGACAAGGTGCAGCGTGGATATAAATATAGGCCTACTGTTACGTTCGTTGAAAGATGGATTAGACCAAGGTGCAGCGTGGATATAAATATAGGCCTACTGTTACGTTCGTTGAAAGATGGATTAGACCAAGGTGCAGCGTGGATATAAATATAGGCCTACTGTTACGTTCGTTGGAAGATGGATTAGACCAAGGTGCAGCGTGGTAGGCGTACATCATACATTTATTAAATGATCACCAAAAAACAAGAAAGATAAACGACACGTAAAGTTTTGGAACGCTAACACAGCAACTATACAAAAACAAGATCCCACAATCTAAGGTGGGAAAAAGGGCTGCCTAAGTATGATCCCCAATCAGAGACAACGATAAACAGCTGCCTCTGATTGGGATCCATACTAGACCAACAAAGAAATAGAAACATAGATATACAAAAACTAGAGTACCCACCCTAGTCACACCCTGGCCTAATCAAATAGAGAATAAACAAGGGAGAGAGTTGAGTTATGTACTAGACTGGTGGGGGTCAGGGAGAGAGTTGAGTTATGTACTAGACTAGTGATTTATAAGCCTAAAACCGAGATTATAAGAAGACACCTTTGTTTCATCACAAAACCAGAGAGCAACATCTGTCCAGTGAAGTCCACAAAACATCTTACCTGTAACAAACAGATACATGACCTACAGCAGGTCAAGCAAGGTCATGTTTCTGAATATGATGTGGCTGTAAACTCAATCGTTATACCTTTCCTATTGTGTGTGTGTGTGTGTGTTTGTGTGTGTGTGTGTGTGTGTGTGTGTGTGTGTGTGTGTGTGTGTGTGTGTGTGTGTGTGTGTGTGTGTGTGTGTGTGTGTGTGTGTGTGTGTGTGTGTGTGTGTGTGTGTGTGTGTGTGTGAGTGAGTAGAAAACACATGTTGACTCCTCATGGGCAACGATGTGCCAGGCCAGCTAGTTAACATTAACCTACTACATCTAGCTACATGTTGAACTTCCATCCTCTCAGGCCAGCTAGTTAACATTAGCCTACTACATCTAGCTACATGTTGAACTTCCATCCTCTCAGGCCAGCTAGTTAACATTAGCCTACTACATCTAGCTACAGTACATGTTGATCTTCCATCCTCTCAGGCCAGCTAGTTAACATTAGCCTACTACATCTAGCTACAGTACATGTTGATCTTCCATCCTCTCAGGCCAGCTAGTTAACATTAGCCTACTACATCTAGCTACATGTTGAACCTCCATCCTCTCAGGCCAGCTAGTTAACATTAGCCTACCACATCTAGCTACAGTACATGTTGAACTTCCATCCTGTCAGGCCAGCTAGTTAACATTAACCTACTACATCTAGCTACAGTACATGTTGAACCTCCATCCTCTCAGGCCAGCTAGTTAACATTAGCCTACTACATCTAGCTACAGTACATGTTGAACCTCCATCCTCTCAGGCCAGCTAGTTAACATTAGCCTACTACATCTAGCTACAGTACATGTTGAACTTCCATCCTCTCAGGCCAGCTAGTTAACATTAGCCTACTACATCTAGCTACATGTTGAACCTCCATCCTCTCAGGCCAGCTAGTTAACATTAACCTACTACATCTAGCTACATGTTGAACTTCCATCCTCTCAGGCCAGCTAGTTAACATTAGCCTAATACATCTAGCTACATGTTGAACTTCCATCCTCTCAGGCCAGCTAGTTAACATTAGCCTACTACATCTAGCTACATGTTGAACTTCCATCCTGTCAGGCCAGCTAGTTAACATTAACCTACTACATCTAGCTACATGTTGAACCTCCATCCTGTCAGGCCAGCTAGTTAACATTAACCTACTACATCTAGCTACATGTTGATCTTCCATCCTGTCAGGCCAGCTAGTTAACATTAGCCTACTACATCTAGCTACAGTACATGTTGAACTTCCATCCTCTCAGGCCAGCTAGTTAACATTAGCCTACTACATCTAGCTACATGTTGAACCTCCATCCTCTCAGGCCAGCTAGTTAACATTAACCTACCACATCTAGCTACATTTTGAACTTCCATCCTCTCAGGCCAGCTAGTTAACATTAGCCTACTTCATCTAGCTACATGTTGAACTTCCATCCTCTCAGGCCAGCTAGTTAACATTAGCCTACTACATCTAGCTACATGTTGAACTTCCATCCTGTCAGGCCAGCTAGTTAACATTAGCCTACTACATCTAGCTACATGTTGAACCTCCATCCTGTCAGGCCAGGGCCACAACGTATGAATTTCAAATCAAATCAAATGTTATTAGTCACATGTAGGTAGAGTTATTATAGTCACATGTAGTTAGAGTTATTATAGTCACATGTAGTTAGAGTTATTATAGTCACATGTAGGTAGAGTTATTATAGTCACATGTAGGTAGAGTTATTATAGTCACATGTAGGTAGAGTTATTAGTCACATGTAGGTAGAGTTATTATAGTCACATGTAGGTAGAGTTATTATAGTCACATGTAGTTAGAGTTATTATAGTCACATGTAGGTAGAGTTATTATAGTCACATGTAGGTAGAGTTATTATAGTCACATGTAGGTAGAGTTATTAGTCACATGTAGGTAGAGTTATTATAGTCACATGTAGGTAGAGTTATTATAGTCACATGTAGGTAGAGTTATTATAGTCACATGTAGGTAGAGTTATTATAGTCACATGTAGGTAGAGTTATTATAGTCACATGTAGGTAGAGTTATTATAGTGACATGTATGTAGAGTTATTATAGTCACATGTAGGTAGAGTTATTATAGTCACATGTAGGTAGAGTTATTATAGTCACATGTAGGTAGAGTTATTATAGTCACATGTAGGTAGAGTTATTATAGTCACATGTAGGTAGAGTTATTATAGTGACATGTAGGTAGAGTTATTATAGTCACATGTAGGTAGAGTTATTATAGTGACATGTAGGTAGAGTTATTATAGTGACCATGCACACATAGATGACAACAGGGAGTAGCAGTGGTGTAAGGGGGGGGGGGGGGGGGGGCAATGCAAATAGTCTTGGTAGCCATTTGACTAGATGTTCAGGAGTCTTATGGCTTCTTATGGAGGTAGAAGCTGTTTAGAAGCCTCTTGAACCTAGACTTAGTGCTCTGGTACTGCTTGCCGTGCGGTAGCAGAGAGAACAGTCTATGACTAGGGTGGCTGGGGTATTTGACATGTTTTAGGGCCTTCCTCTGACACCGCCTGGTATAGAGGTCCTGGATGGCAGGAAGCTTGGCCCCAGTGATGTACTGGGCTTTCCTCTGACACTGCCTGGTATAGAGGTCCTGGATGGCAGGAAGCTTGGCCCCAGTGATGTACTGGGCTTTCCTCTGACACCGCCTGGTATAGAGGTCCTGGATGGCAGGAAGCTTGGCCCCAGTGATGTACTGGGCTTTCCTCTGACACTGCCTGGTATAGAGGTCCTGGATGGCAGGAAGCTTGGCCCCAGTGATGTACTGGGCTTTCCTCTGACACTGCCTGGTATAGAGGTCCTGGATGGCAGGAAGCTTGGCCCCAGTGATGTACTGGGCTTTCCTCTGACACTGCCTGGTATAGAGGTCCTGGATGGCAGGGAGCTGGGCCCCAGTGATGTACTGGGCCGTACGCACTACCCTCTATAGTGTCATGCGGTCGAAGGCCGAGCAGTTGCCATACCAGGCAGTGATGCAACCCATCAGGATGCTCTCGATGGTGCAGCTGTAGAACCTTTTGAGGATCTGAGGACCCATGCCAAATCTTTTCAGTCTCCTGAGGGGAAATAGGTTTTGTCGTGCCCTCTTCACAACTGTCTTGGTGTGCTTGGACCATGTTAGTTTGTTGGAAATGTGGACACCAAGGAACTTGAAGCTCTCAACCTGCTCCATTGCAGGTTGAATTTGTGGTTGGATCAGAATCTCTGTTATAATCATTGTCCAGTACAGAGAATAAAAACAACAAGTCCAACTCCCTCCACCCATGGCTAATATAGGAAAGTGATTATTTTAGCTAGCTAGACAACAACACAATGAGATGCATTCAAGATTTTTTCTGTAAACGATGATGTTTGGCTTGTGATGTGATTCACAGCTGAGCTCACTCAGTTTAGCTCAACGCTGATTGGCTATTAATCAATAAAACATTTATCAAGGGAGGCAAAATTCCTGCTGGTTTCTCTTTCATTCACTGCTGTGGGCAACAATATAATAAACCCACACAGTATCTAGAACTACACAATTATTAAATATTTACTGACTAGGAAATATAATAAACCACACAGTTTCTAGAACTACACAATTATTAAATATTTACAGACTAGAAATATAATAAACCACACAGTATCTAGAACTACACAATTATTACATATTTACTGACTAGGAAATATAATAAACCACACAGTATCTAGAACTACACAATTATTAAATATTTACTGACTAGAAATATAATAAACCACACAGTATCTAGAACTACACAACTACAAAATCTCAAAGTGAATGTAAATGCTATTTGGCCCTAAACAGACAGTCTGCCACTGTGAGCACCGTTTGTTCAAAAGACAAGTTCTAATTGACACACCAATTAGAACCTCACACAAAATATTAAAATCTACAATAGAACCAATTGCCCTTTATGGAGGTAAACTGTGGGGTCCACTAACCAATCAAGATTGTAAATACTGCATGGAGAAATCACTAATTAATATCCATCACTAATTAATATCCATCACTAATTAATATCCATCACTAATTAATATCCAGCAATAATTAATATCCATCACTAATTAATATCCATCACTAATTAATATCCATCACTAATTAATATCCATCACTAATTCATATCCATCAATAATTAATATCCATCACTAATAAATATCCATCACTAATTCATATCCATCACTAATTAATATCCATCACTAATTAATACCCATCACTAATTAATATCAATCACTAATTAATATCCATCACTAATTAATACCCATCACTAATTAATATCCATCACTAATTAATATCCAGAAACAAGTCTTCAATGTCTATAACCACATAAAAACAAGAGACCAGCACTGAAATACCAAGAGATGAACATAGAGAAAAGTCCCTTCATCCAGCTGGTCCTGAAGCTTAGTTCACAAACCACTACTAACACAACAAAGCCTCAGGACAGAACTCAGACAGTCTGGCCCAAACAAATTATAACCAAACATAGATAAACGATGGCAAACTATCTGACCACCGTGACTGATAGAAAACGGAGAAAAAAATGGACAATGTACAGACTAGTGAGTATAGCCTTGCTATTGAGAGAGGTAGGCAGAGAGGAGACAGGCTATGTGCCCACTGCCCACAAAATGAGTTGGATACTGAGCTGTACTTCCTAACCTCCTGCCAAATGTACAACGATATAAGAGACACATATTTCCCTCAGATTACAAAGACCCCAAAATAATTTGAAAACAAATATAATATTGACAAGCTCCCGTATCTGTTAGGTAAAATACCACAGTGTGCAATCATGAGCCCTTCCTTGACAATTTCTCTCTCCTCCACAAATATCCCCTCCCCTCCTCTCTCCCCTCCCCTAGCATTCTCTCTCCTCCAAAAATCTCTCTCCCCTGCACTTCTCCACCCTCCCTTCTCTCTCCACTCCCCTTTTCTCTCCCCTCCCCACCTCTCTCCCCTCCCCTTCTCTGTCCCCTCCCCTCCACTACTCTCTCCTCCCTGTCACGCTGCTCATCTCTCTCTCTCTCTCTCTCTCTCGCGCATGTTCTCTCTCTCTTTTCTTGACATAGTGTTGAACCTGTTGATCTTGACTCTACTCATATACCTCTATCATCTACACCCCCCCCTTCTCCTACTCTAACATAACACCAATATAATATATAATACATAATATATACTCTCATTCATTTACATAGAGACAGATACAATCAATCATTGACACACTGAATATACAACAGTCAGATGCATGACACCATCACAACTTAACTGACATTAGTGCCTGTCCCCAGATGGACAGTTAGACTACAGTAAAGTACATTTACAGGTGATCACATCATTGTCCTGCTTTGAGACACATTTTTACTGTTTGCTTCCAGTTGTATGTTATTTTACTAACCCTGCAAATTATAATATATCTTACAATATCAAAACATATCTCAGTAACTGTCACAAGTGTATATCAGTATAACAGCATCCTACCTCTGCTCCACAACAGGGTCATCAGTACCACTGCAGGTATCATATCTGCCTCTAACTGGGGCTCCACTGAGCGAAACAAGTCTACTGTCATGAAGAGAGGACTGAAGAGTGAGAAATACTGCTAGACTATATGACTTCTATGTCATTACTTCCTTACTTCTATGACGTGACAAACTAAACAGATAAGATCAGTTAAACCCACCTACATACAGGAAACACTGACATTAGAAAAACTCCACAGGAAACTGCTGACAGAGCAGCAAAGTTACACATAGTGTCCTATAATATCACCTCTAACTTTCTACTGCTTGAGTTCACCTCTTATAGAATATTGACTTAATGTTCCAGCACCTAAATATAAACAGTACCAGCAACCAAAATGAGTACTGATGAGGTCTCATGTTAGAGCAGGAGAAGGGGGGATGTGGTGTAGAAGCTAGAGGTCTGTTACCCAAGTCAACTCAACAGGCCTGATGCTATATGTCAGGGTCAGGCTGGGCTGGGCCAAGAGAGGAACAGGTTACTGGTTATGATGACATCACTGGTGAGAAGTCAGTGATAAAATATATTCAGCTGATTTAAATGTCAGTTTTTCTCTCCCTCCTCCCCTGTCTCCTTCTACCAACTCAGTCTGTCAATAACTCCTCTCTCTCTCTATCTCTCTCTCCCTCCTCCCCCTGTCTCCTTCTACCAACTCAGTCTGTCAATAAGTCCTATCTCTCTCTCTCATCTCTCTCTCCCTCCTCCCCTGTCTCCTTCTACCAACCCAGTCTGTCAATAAGTCCTATCTCTCTCTCTCATCTCTCTCTCCCTCCTCCCCTGTCTCCTTCTACCAACTCAGTCTGTCAATAAGTCATATCTCTCTCTCTCATCTCTCTCTCCCTCCTCCCCTGTCTCCTTCTACCAACCCAGTCTGTCAATAAGTCCTATCTCTCTCTCTCATCTCTCTCTCCCTCCTCCCCTGTCTCCTTCTACCAACTCAGTCTGTCAATAAGTCCTATCTCTCTCTCTCTCATCTATCTCTCCCTCCTCCCCTGTCTCCTTCTACCAACTCAGTCTGTCAATAAGTCCTATCTCTCTCTCTCTCATCTATCTCTCCCTCCTCCCCTGTCTCCTTCTACCAACCCAGTCTCAATAAGTCCTATCTCTCTCTCTCTCTCATCTCTCTCTCCCTCCTCCCCTGTCTCCTTCTACCAACTCAGTCTGTCATTAAGTCCTATCTCTCTCTCTCTCATCTCTCTCTCCCTCCTCCCCTGTCTCCTTCTACCAACTCAGTCTGTCAATAAGTCCTATCTCTCTCTCTCTCATCTATCTCTCCCTCCTCCCCTGTCTCCTTCTACCAACTCAGTCTGTCAATAAGTCCTATCTCTCTCTCTCATCTCTCTCTCCCTCCTCCCCTGTCTCCTTCTACCAACTCAGTCTGTCAATAAGTCATATCTCTCTCTCTCATCTCTCTCTCCCTCCTCCCCTGTCTCCTTCTACCAACTCAGTCTGTCAATAAGTCCTATCTCTCTCTCTCATCTCTCTCTCCCTCCTCCCGTCTCCTTCTACCAACTCAGTCTGTCAATAAGTCCTATCTCTCTCTCTCTCTCATCTCTCTCTCCCTCCTCCCCTGTCTCCTTCTACCAACTCAGTCTGTCAATAAGTCCTATCTCTCTCTCTCTCATCTATCTCTCCCTCCTCCCCTGTCTCCTTCTACCAACCCAGTCTGTCAATAAGTCATATCTCTCTCTCTCTCTCATGTCTCTCTCCCTCCTCCCCTGTCTCCTTCTACCAACTCAGTCTGTCAATAAGTCCTATCTCTCTCTCTCTCTCTCCCTCCTCCCCTGTCTCCTTCTACCAACTCAGTCTGTCATTAAGTCATATCTCTCTCTCTCTCTCTCTCCCTCCTCCCCTGTCTCCTTCTACCAACACAGTCTGTCAATAAGTCCTATCTCTCATCTCTCTCTCCCTCCTCCCCTGTTTCCTTCTACCAACCCAGTCTGTCAATAAGTCCTATATCTCTCTCTCATCTCTCTCTCCCTCCTCCCCTGTCTCCTTCTACCAACTCAGTCTGTCAATAAGTCCTATCTCTCTCTCTCATCTCTCTCTCCCTCCTCCCGTCTCCTTCTACCAACTCAGTCTGTCAATAAGTCCTATCTCTCTCTCTCTCTCATCTCTCTCTCCCTCCTCCGCTGTCTCCTTCTACCAACTCAGTCTGTCAATAAGTCCTATCTCTCTCTCTCTCATCTATCTCTCCCTCCTCCCCTGTCTCCTTCTACCAACCCAGTCTGTCAATAAGTCATATCTCTCTCTCTCTCTCATCTCTCTCTCCCTCCTCCCCTGTCTCCTTCTACCAACTCAGTCTGTCAATAAGTCCTATCTCTCTCTCTCTCTCTCCCTCCTCCCCTGTCTCCTTCTACCAACCCAGTCTGTCAATAAGTCCTATCTCTCTCTCTCATCTCTCTCTCCCTCCTCCCCTGTCTCCTTCTACCAACTCAGTCTGTCAATAAGTCCTATCTCTCTCTCTCTCATCTATCTCTCCCTCCTCCCCTGTCTCCTTCTACCAACTCAGTCTGTCAATAAGTCCTATCTCTCTCTCTCTCATCTATCTCTCCCTCCTCCCCTGTCTCCTTCTACCAACCCAGTCTCAATAAGTCCTATCTCTCTCTCTCTCTCATCTCTCTCTCCCTCCTCCCCTGTCTCCTTCTACCAACTCAGTCTGTCATTAAGTCCTATCTCTCTCTCTCTCTCATCTCTCTCTCCCTCCTCCCCTGTCTCCTTCTACCAACTCAGTCTGTCAATAAGTCCTATCTCTCTCTCTCTCATCTATCTCTCCCTCCTCCCCTGTCTCCTTCTACCAACTCAGTCTGTCAATAAGTCCTATCTCTCTCTCTCATCTCTCTCTCCCTCCTCCCCTGTCTCCTTCTACCAACTCAGTCTGTCAATAAGTCATATCTCTCTCTCTCATCTCTCTCTCCCTCCTCCCCTGTCTCCTTCTACCAACTCAGTCTGTCAATAAGTCCTATCTCTCTCTCTCATCTCTCTCTCCCTCCTCCCGTCTCCTTCTACCAACTCAGTCTGTCAATAAGTCCTATCTCTCTCTCTCTCTCATCTATCTCTCCCTCCTCCCCTGTCTCCTTCTACCAACCCAGTCTGTCAATAAGTCATATCTCTCTCTCTCTCTCATCTCTCTCTCCCTCCTCCCCTGTCTCCTTCTACCAACTCAGTCTGTCAATAAGTCCTATCTCTCTCTCTCTCTCTCTCTCCCTCCTCCCCTGTCTCCTTCTACCAACTCAGTCTGTCATTAAGTCATATCTCTCTCTCTCTCTCTCTCCCTCCTCCCCTGTCTCCTTCTACCAACACAGTCTGTCAATAAGTCCTATCTCTCATCTCTCTCTCCCTCCTCCCCAGTTTCCTTCTACCAACCCAGTCTGTCAGTAAGTCCTATCTCTCTCTCACCTCTCTCTCCCTCCTCCCCTGTCTCCTTCTACCAACTCAGTCTGTCAATAAGTCATATCTCTCTCTCTCATCTCTCTCCCTCCTCCCCTGTCTCCTTCTACCAACCCAGTCTGTCAATAAGTCCTATCTCTCTCTCTCTCTCATCTCTCTCTCCTCCCCTGTCTCCTTCTACCAACTCAGTCTGTCAATAAGTCCTATCTCTCTCTCTCTCTCATCTCTCTCTCCCTCCTCCCCTGTCTCCTTCTACCAACTCAGTCTGTCAATAAGTCATATCTCTCTCTCATCTCTCTCTCCGTCCTCCCCTGTCTCCTTCTACCAACTCAGTCTGTCAATAAGTCCTATCTCTCTCTCTCATCTCTCTCTCCCTCCTCCCCTGTCTCCTTCTACCAACTCAGTCTGTCAATAAGTCCTATCTCTCTCTCTCTCTCTCATCTCTCTCTCCCTCCTCCCCTGTCTCCTTCTACCAACGCAGTCTGTCAATAAGTCCTATCTCTCTCTCTCTCTCATCTCTCTCTCCTCCCCTGTCTCCTTCTACCAACCCAGTCTGTCAGTAAGAACTAAACTCAGCAAAAAAAGAAACGTCCTCTCACTGTCAACTGCCTTTATTTTCAGCAAACTTAACAAGTGTAAATATTTGTATGAACATAACAAGATTCAACAACTGAGACATGAACTGAACAAGTTCCACAGACATGTGACTAACAGAAATTGAAAAATGTGTCCCTGAACAAAGGGGGGAGAGAGTCAAAATCAAAAGTAACAGTCAGTATCTGGTGTGGCCACCAGCTGCATTAAGTACTGTAGTGCATCTCCTCCTCATGGTCTGCACCATATTTGCTAGTTCTTGCTGTGAGATGTCACCCCAATGTTCCACCAAGACACCTGCAAGTTCCCAGACATTTCAGTACCCAGACATGCCCTAGCCCTCACCCTCCGATCCAACAGGTCCCAGACATGCACTAGACCTCACCCTCCGATCCAACAGGTCCCAGACGTGCCCTAGCCCTCGCCCTCCTATCCAACAGGTCCCAGACGTGCTCAATGGGATTGAGATCTGGGTTCTTCGCTGGCCTTGGCAGAACACTGATATTCCTAACTTGCAGGAAATCACGCACAGAACGAGCAGTAATGCTGGTGGCATTGTCATGCTGGAGGGTCATGTCAGGATGAGCCTGCAGGAAGGGTACCACATGAGGGAGGAGGATGTCTTCCCTGTAACGCACAGCATTGAGACAACCTGCAATGACAACAAGCTCAGTCCGATGATGCTGTGACACACCGCCCCAGACCATGACGGACCCTCCACCTGCAAATCGATCCCGCTCCAGAGTACAGGCCTCGGTGTAAACGCTCATTCCTTCCTCACCCCTGGTGAGACAAAACCGCGACTCATCAGTGAAGAGCACTTTTGCCAGTCCTGTCTGGTCCAGCGACGGTGGGTTTGTGCCCATAGGTGACGTTGTTGCCAGTGATGTCTGGTGAGGACCTGCGTTACAACAGGCCTACAAGCCCTCAGTCCAGCCTCTCTCAGCCTATTGCGGACAGTCTGAGCACTGATGGAGGGATTGTGCATTCCTGGTGTAACTCGGGCAGTTGTTGCCATCCTGTACCTTTTCCCATAGGTGTGATGTTTGGATGTACCGATCCTGTGCAGATGTTGTTACACATGGTCTGCCACTGCGAGGATCATCAGCTGTCCATCCTGTCTCCCTATAGAGCTGTCTTAGGCGTTTCACAGTACGGACATTGCAATTTATTGCCCTGGCCACATCTGCAGTTGTCATGCCTCCTTGCAGCATGCCTAAGGCACGTTCACGCAGATGAGCAGGGACCCTGGGCATCTTTCTTTTGGTGTTTTTCAATCAGTAGAAAGGCCTCTTTAGTGTCCTAAGTTTTCATAACAGTGACCTTAATTGCCTACCATCTGTAAGCTGTTAGTGTCTTAACGACCGTTACACAGGTGCACGTTCATTCATTGTTTATGGGTCACTGAACAAGCATGAAAAACAGTGTTAAACCCTTCACAATGAAGATCTGTGAAGTTATTTGGATTTTTACAAATTATCTTTGAAAGACAGGGTCCTGAAAAAGGGACATTTCTTTTTTTGCTGAGTTTCTCTCATCTCTCTTCCTCCTCCCGTGTCTCCTTCTCCCAACCCAGTCTGTCAGTATGTACTCTCTCTCTCTCTCTCGCTCTCTCTCTCTCTCTCATCCTCCTCCCATGTCCCCTTCTCCCAACCCAGTCTGTCAGTATGTCCTCTCTCTCTCTCTCCTCCCATGTCCCCTTCTCACATCCCAGTCTGTCAGTATGTCCTCTCTCTCTCATCCTCCTCCCATGTCTCCTTCTCCCAACCCAGTCTGTCAGTATGTCCTCTCTCTCTCTCTCTCCTCCCGTGTCTCCTTCTCCCAACCCAGTCTGTCAGTATGTCCTCTCTCTCTCTCTCTCTCGCTCTCTCTCTCTCATCCTCCTCCCATGTCCCCTTCTCCCAACGCAGTCTGTCAGTATGTCCTCTCTCTCTCCTCCCATGTCCCCTTCTCACATCCCAGTCTGTCAGTATGTCCTCTCTCTCTCTCTCTCTCGCTCTCTCTCTCTCATCCTCCTCCCATGTCCCCTTCTCCCAACGCAGTCTGTCAGTATGTCCTCTCTCTCTCCTCCCATGTCCCCTTCTCACATCCCAGTCTGTCAGTATGTCCTCTCTCTCTCTCTCCTCCCGTGTCTCCTTCTCCCAACCCAGTCTGTCAGTATGTCCTCTCTCTCTCTCCTCTCCCTCCCCCTCCTGAGAAATACTGCTTGGCTATATGACTTCTATGTCATTACTTCCTTACTTATATGTGACCCACTTTTAAGCAGACAAGATCAGTGGTTAAACCCACCAACCTACAGGAAACACTGACATTAGAAAAACTCCACAGGAAACTGCTGGCAGAGCAGCAAAGTTACACATAGTGTGTGCTATAATATCACCTCTAACTTTCTACTGCCTGAGTTCACCTCTTATAGAATATTGGCTTAATGTTCCAGCACCTCAATATAAACAGTACCAGCACCCAAAATGAGTACTGATGAGGTCTCATGTTAGAGCAGGAGAAGGGGGGATGTGGTGTAGAAGCTAGAGGTCTGTTACCCAAGTCAACTCAACAGGCCTGATGCTATATGTCAGGGTCAGGCTGGGCTGGGCCAAGAGAGGAACAGGTTACTGGTTATGATGACATCACTGGTGAGAAGACAGTGATAAAAATATATTCTCTCTCTCCCCCTCCTCCCTCTCTACCCTACTTCCCTTCCCCTCCCCCTCTCTGTCTCCCTCCCATCCTTTAATTTATATTAAATAAAGTAAGGGGAGGTAGAAGAAGGGGAAAGGGGGAGAAGAGGAGAGGAGAGGGGGGAGAAGAGGAGAGGGAGGAGAAGAGGAGAGGAGAGGGAGGAGAAGAGGAGAGGGGGAGAAGAGGAGAGGAGAGGGAGGAGAAGAGGAGAGGGGGGAGAAGGGGAGGGGGGAGAAGAGGAGAGGAGGAAGAAGAGGAGAGGGGGCAGAAGAGGAGAGGAGAGGGGGCAGAAGAGGAGAGACGAGGGGGGAGAAGAGGAGAGAAGAGGGGGGAGAAGAGGAGAGAAGAGGGGGAGAAGAGGGGGGAGAAGAGGAGAGGGGGCAGAAGAGGAGAGGGGGCAGAAGAGGAGAGGGGGTAGAAGAGGAGAGACGAGGGGGGAGAAGAGGAGAGAAGAGGGGGGAGAAGAGGAGAGGGGGGAAAAGAGGAGAGGGGTCAGAAGAGGAGAGAAGAGGGGGGAGGAGAGGGGAGAGAAGAGGAGAGGAGGGAGAAGATGAGAAGAGGGGGGAGAAGAGGAGAGGAGAGGGGGGAGAAGAGGAGAGAAGGGAGAAGAGGATAGAAGGGAGAAGAGGAGAGGGGAGAGAAGAGGAGAGGAGAGAAGTGAGAAGAGGAGAGGAGAGGGGGGAGAAGAGGAGAGGAGAGAAGGGAGAAGAGGAGAGGAGAGGGGGAGAAGAGGAGAGGAGAGAAGGGAGAAGAGGAGAGGGGGAGAAGAGGAGAGGAGGGGGGAGAAGAGGAGAGGAGAGGGGGGAGAAGAGAAGATGAGAGGAGAGGGGGAGAAGAGGAGAGGAGGGGGAGAGAGGAGAGGAGAGGGGGGAGAATAGGAGAGGAGGGGGGGAGAAGAGGAGGGGAGAGGGGGGAGAAGAGGAGAGGAGGGGGGGAGAAGAGGAGGGGAGAGGGGGGATAAGAGAAGAGAAGAGGAGAGGGGGAGAAGAGGAGAGGAGAGGAGAGGGGGAGAAGAGGAGAGGAGGGGGGAGAGAGGAGAGGAGAGGGGGGAGAATAGAAGAGGAGAGGGGGAGAAGAGAAGAGGAGAGGGGGAGAAGAGGAGAAGAGAAGGGAGAAGAGGAGAGGGGAGAAGAGGAGAGGAGAGGGGGGAGAAGAGGAGAGGAGAGGAGAGGGAGAGAAGAGGAGAGAAGGGAGAAGAGGAGAGGGGGGAGAAGAGGAGAGGAGGGGGGAGAAGAGGAGGGGAGAGGGGGGATAAGAGAAGAGAGGAGGAGAGGGGGAGAAGAGAAGAGGAGGGCCTGCCTGCCTGCGTGCCTGTAGTATATACACGAAATCAACAAAAGTATGTGGACACCTGATCGTCAAACATCTCAATCCAAAATCATGGGCATTTGCATACCCCCTGCTGTCTGGTCCGGTAGAATATCACCTGTGATGCTGTCTGGTCCTGGAGAATATCACCTGTGATGCTGTCTGGTCCAGGAGAATATCACCTCTCACAATATTGGGGCAGCAGGGTAGCCTAGTGGTTAGAATGTTATGTAAGGATCAGACTGTATAGGCTATATTACATGTATTTAGTGTATTATTGGGGCAGCAGGGTAGTGGTTAGAATGTTATGTAAGGATCAGACTGTATAGGCTATATTACATGTATTTAGTGTATTATTGGGGCAGCAGGGTAGCCTAGTGGTTAGAATGTTATGTAAGGGTCAGACTGTATAGGCTATATTACATGTATTTAGTGTATTATTGGGGCAGCAGGGTAGTGGTTAGAATGTTATGTAAGGATCAGACTGTATAGGCTATATTACATGTATTTAGTGTATTATTGGGGCAGCAGGGTAGTGGTTAGAATGTTATGTAAGGATCAGACTGTATAGGCTATATTACATGTATTTAGTGTATTATTGGGGCAGCAGGGTAGCCTAGTGGTTAGAATGTTATGTAAGGATCAGACTGTATAGGCTATATTACATGGATTTAGTGTATTATTGGGGCAGCAGGGTAGTGGTTAGAATGTTATGTAAGGATCAGACTGTATAGGCTATATTACATGTATTTAGTGAATTATTGAGGCAGCAGGGTAGCCTAGTGGTTAGAATGTTATGTAAGGATCAGACTGTATAGGCTATATTACATGTATTTAGTGTATTATTGGGGCAGCAGGGTAGTGGTTAGAATGTTATGTAAGGATCAGACTGTATAGGCTATATTACATGTATTTAGTGTATTATTGTGGCAGCAGGGTAGTGGTTAGAATGTTATGTAAGGATCAGACTGTATAGGCTATATTACATGTATTTAGTGTATTATTGGGGCAGCAGGGTAGTGGTTAGAATGTTATGTAAGGATCAGACTGTATAGGCTATATTACATGTATTTAGTGTATTATTGGGGCAGCAGGGTAGCCTAGTGGTTAGAATGTTATGTAAGGATCAGACTGTATAGGCTATATTACATGTATTTAGTGTATTATTGGGGCAGCAGGGTAGCCTAGTGGTTAGAATGTTATGTAAGGATCAGACTGTATAGTCTATATTACATGTATTTAGTGTATTATTGGGGCAGCAGGGTAGTGGTTAGAATGTTATGTAAGGATCAGACTGTATAGGCTATATTACATGTATTTAGTGTATTATTGGGGCAGCAGGGTAGTGGTTAGAATGTTATGTAAGGATCAGACTGTATAGGCTATATTACATGTATTTAGTGTATTATTGGGGCAGCAGGGTAGTGGTTAGAATGTTATGTAAGGATCAGACTGTATAGGCTATATTACATGTATTTAGTGTATTATTGGGGCAGCAGGGTAGTGGTTAGAATGTTATGTAAGGATCAGACTGTATAGGCTATATTACATGTATTTAGTGTATTATTGGGGCAGCAGGGTAGCCTAGTGGTTAGAATGTTATGTAAGGATCAGACTGTATAGGCTATATTACATGTATTTAGTGTATTATTGGGGCAGCAGGGTAGTGGTTAGAATGTTATATAAGGATCAGACTGTATAGGCTATATTACATGTATTTAGTGTATTATTGGGGCAGCAGGGTAGCCTAGTGGTTAGAATGTTATGTAAGGATCAGACTGTATAGGCTATATTACATGTATTTAGTGTATTATTGGGGCAGCAGGGTAGCCTAGTGGTTAGAATGTTATGTAAGGATCAGACTGTATAGGCTATATTACATGTATATAGTGTATTATTGGGGCAGCAGGGTAGCCTAGTGGTTAGAATGTTATGTAATGATCAGACTGTATAGGCTATATTACATGTATTTAGTGTAGTAATGGGGCAGCAGGGTAGTGGTTAGAATGTTATGTAAGGATCAGACTGTATAGGCTATATTACATGTATTTAGTGTAGTAATGGGGCAGCAGGGTAGTGGTTAGAATGTTATGTAAGGATCAGACTGTATAGGCTATATTACATGTATTTAGTGTATTATTGGGGCAGCAGGGTAGTGGTTAGAATGTTATGTAAGGATCAGACTGTATAGGCTATATTACATGTATATAGTGTATTATTGGGGCAGCAGGGTAGTGGTTAGAATGTTATGTAAGGATCAGACTGTATAGGCTATATTACATGTATTTAGTGTATTATTGGGGCAGCAGGGTAGTGGTTAGAATGTTATGTAAGGATCAGACTGTATTGGCTATATTACATGTGTTTAGTGTATTATTGGGGCAGCAGGGTAGTGGTTAGAATGTTATGTAAGGATCAGACTGTATAGGCTATATTACATGTATTTAGTGTATTATTGGGGCAGCAGGGTAGTGGTTAGAATGTTATGTAAGGATCAGACTGTATAGGCTATATTACATGTATATAGTGTATTATTGGGGCAGCAGGGTAGTGGTTAGAATGTTATGTAAGGATCAGACTGTATAGGCTATATTACATGTATATAGTGTATTATTGGGGCAGCAGGGTAGTGGTTAGAATGTTATGTAAGGATCAGACTGTATAGGCTATAGGCTATATTACATGTATTTAGTGTATTATTGGGGCAGCAGGGTAGTGGTTAGAATGTTATGTAAGGATCAGACTGTATAGGCTATATTACATGTATTTAGTGTACAGTGGGGCAAAAAAGTATTTAGTCAGCCACCAATTGTGCAAGTTCTCCCACTTAAAAAGATGAGCGAGGCCTGTAATTTTCATCATAGGTACACTTCAACTATGACAGACAAAATGAGAAAAAAAAATCCAGAAAATCACATTGTAGGATTTTTAATGAATTTATTTGCAAATTATGGTGTAAAATAAGTATTAAGTATAAGCAATAAGTATCACTGGTTAGCGGACAAATCAGGTTGTTGGTGCTGTTGAAACAAACACAACTAAAAACACATGGAAATGGGAGATACAGTTCCTTGCGAAAGTATTCGGCCCCCTTGAACTTTGCGACCTTTTGCCACATTTCAGGCTTCAAACATAAAAATATAAAACTGTATTTTTTTGTGAAGAATCAACAACAAGTGGGACACAATCATGAAGTGGAACGACATTTATTGGATATTTCAAACTTTTTTAACAAATCAAAAACTGAAAAATTGGGCGTGCAAAATTATTCAGCCCCCTTAAGTTAATACTTTGTAGCGCCACCTTTTGCTGCGATTACAGCTGTAAGTCGCTTGGGGTATGTCTCTATCAGTTTTGCACATCGAGAGACTGACATTTTTTCCCATTCCTCCTTGCAAAACAGCTCGAGCTCAGTGAGGTTGGATGGAGAGCATTTGTGAACAGCAGTTTTCAGTTCTTTCCACAGATTCTCGATTGGATTCAGGTCTGGACTTTCCCTCAGCTGTTTACCAAACCAAGTCTCAGGGCAGCCATTTTGTTGCTGTTTAAATCCTAGGTTGTCCCTTTAAAAAAGCCAAATCAATCGATCAACCAATCTGCAGTTCAAACAATAACAAAGATGTCATTCCACCACTGTTTTGGTAATAAGATGATGGATGGGTCTAGAGAAATGTAACTACTCTCAAATTCATAGACAGACCTATGGATGCAAGGACTGACCATCCATGAAATCAACATTATAGTTTTAACCATGTTGAGGCTATACAGTGTTGATTCACATTGTTTCTAAACATTGGAATAAAAAATCTTATTTGGGGTTCTGATGGGGTACAACAGTTGAACTAAGCTCATGAGGCATGTGTTATATTCTTCAAGAATCAATGGCTATAAATAATATAAATGTAGCAATTACATATTTCCCCTTTAACACCACACATCAGTTCAACAACTGCAGAGTTTGTGCCTCTGTTTTTAAGACAGTACTTACTAGTGTTAATCACGGCCCGGTTTCTCAAAACCATCTTACGGCTGAGTTCACCGTTAGAACCATAGGATGCGTTAAGATGCGTTGGGGAAACCGGGCCCAGATATCCAGTGTCCTCCTCTTCCTCCTCTTTTGTCGATGTGACAGTCATCTCCCCCTCTTTCACTCCATAAACTGCATCCTCCTCTCTCCGCTTCCTCTTCTTTTACTGTAACATCCTCCTCCTCTTTCACTCTGAACGAGTCTTCCTTTTCTTCCACTGAAACGTCTTTCTCTTCTTCTTTCACGGGAACAGCCTCACCCTCTACTTGTTTTTGTATTGAAACATCCTTCTCTTCCTCCTCCTCTTTCAGGAGAACTTCTTTCTCCGTCCAGAAGACCTCCTCTTCTTTAGCAGGAGGAGAGTAACTTAGTGAACTCATGGTCGGAGATGTTCGCTAGCTAGCATTAGCAACTAGCCTAGTTCTAAGCTAATTTAGCAAACCAGCTAGCTGACAAACAACGTAATTATATAATTAAATGGGCCAACACGTACATACGACAGAAGTGTGTTTAATACACAGCGACTAATATACACCAAAAGAGTGTAAAGAGAGTGAATGTTGTAGCTATGTTTGCTATAAAGCTACCGAGGTGTCTAACTGTTGTTGTTGAAGGAGCGTCCCGTCCACTAGATTATACGTCACACTGGCAGCGTCGCCTGAACCTAAAAGACGCACATCGCCATCTGCTGACTGGAGTGGCAACGCAGTTGAGGAACCAAACGTTTATTTTTCATTTATTTCATTAAAGTTGATTATTATATTATGTCGTTCAAAGAGAAGCATGTGTTGATTTATTCGCTTTTAATGAGTGACAATTTAAAACAAACTCTAGACCCACTACATATTTACATTGAACCATAGTTCTGACAGGGATCATTTAGACCCACTACATATTTACATTGAACGATAGTTCTGACATGGATCATTTTGACCTGGGGCATATCTTTTATCACAGCCAAAATGGGGTTAATTTAATTTTTCATGACTTTGTCAATCAACTTGTTCTTAATACATCTAAATCATGGGTTTAGTGTTTCATCCAATTGAAGGCACACACCTGTCTATATAAGGTCCCACAGTTTACAGTGCATGTCAGAGCAAAAACCAAGCCATGAGGTCAAAGGAATTGTCCGTAGAGCTCTGAGACAGGATTGTGTCGAGGCACAGATCTGTGGAAAGGTACCAAAAATGTCTGCAGCATTGACGGTCCCCATGAACACAATTTTAGCGGTTCCATCATTCTTAAATGGAAGAAGTTTGGAACCACCAATACTCTTTCTAGAGCTGGCCGCCCGGCCAAACTGAGAAATCGGGGGAGAAGGGCCTTGGTCAAGGAGGTAAACAAGAACCCGATGTTCACTCTGACAAAGCTCCAGATTTCCTCTGTGGAGACGGGAGAACCTTCCAGAAGGACAACCATCTCTGCAGCACTCCACCAATCAGGCCTTAATGTAGCAGTGATTAAATTGTCAACATTTATTTCAATGGACAATTCTATGAACTGTTCTGTGAAATGTGTTGGCTAGAGATGACTTGCAGGAGCTTGCAGGGTTTTGTAGTCTTGCATGTTGTCTACTTTGATGCTAATAAGCATATTTGAATCCGAGAGTAAAGAGAGACACATATATTGATAAGATTATTTGTATATATTATGGATCCCCATTAGTTCCTGCCAAGGCAGCAGCTACTCTTCCTGGGGTTTATTATGGATCCCCATTAGTTCCTGCCAAGGCAGCAGCTCCTCTTCCTGGGGTTTATTATGGATCCCCATTAGTTCCTGTCAAGGCAGCAGCTACTCTTCCTGGGGTTTATTATGGATCCCCATTAGTTCCTGCCAAGGCAGCAGCTACTCTTCCTGGGGTTTATTATGGATCCCCATTAGTTCCTGCCAAGGCAGCAGCTACTCTTCCTGGGGTTTATTATGGATCCCCATTAGTTCCTGCCAAGGCAGCAGCTACTCTTCCTGGGGTTTATTATGGATCCCCATTAGTTCCTGTCAAGGCAGCAGCTACTCTTCCTGGGGTTTATTATGGATCCCCATTAGTTCCTGCCAAGGCAGCAGCTACTCTTCCTGGGGTTTATTATGGATCCCCATTAGTTCCTGCCAAGGCAGCAGCTACTCTTCCTGGGGTTTATTATGGATCCCCATTAGTTCCTGTCAAGGCAGCAGCTACTCTTCCTGGGGTTTATTATGGATCCCCATTAGTTCCTGCCAAGGCAGCAGCTACTCTTCCTGGGGTTTATTATGGACCCCCATTAGTTCCTGCCAAGGCAGCAGCTACTCTTCCTGGGGTTTATTATGGATCCCCATTAGTTCCTGCCAAGGAAGCAGCTACTCTTCCTGGGGTTTATTATGGATCCCCATTAGTTCCTGCCAAGGCGGCAGCTACTCTTCCTGGGGTTTATTATGGATCCCCATTAGTTCCTGCCAAGGCGGCAGCTACTCTTCCTGGGGTTTATTATGGATCCCCATTAGTTCCTGCCAAGGCAGCAGCTACTCTTCCTGGGGTTTATTATGGATCCCCATTAGTTCCTGCCAAGGCAGCAGCTACTCTTCCTGGGGTTTATTATGGATCCCCATTAGTTCCTGCCAAGGCAGCAGCTACTCTTCCTGGGGTTTAATATGGATCCCCATTAGTTCCTGCCAAGGCAGCAGCTACTCTTCCTGGGGTTTATTAAGGATCCCCATTAGTTCCTGCCAAGGCAGCAGCTACTCTTCCTGGGGTTTATTATGGATCCCCATTAGTTCCTGCCAAGGCAGCAGCTACTCTTCCTGGGGTTTATTATGGATCCCCATTAGTTCCTGCCAAGGCAGCAGCTACTCTTCCTGGGGGTTTAACATGGATCCCCATTAGTTCCTGTCAAGGCAGCAGCTACTCTTCCTGGGGTTTATTATGGATCCCCATTAGTTCCTGTCAAGGCAGCAGCTACTCTTCCTGGGGTTTATTATGGATCCCCATTAGTTCCTGCCAAGGCAGCAGCTACTCTTCCTGGGGTTTATTATGGATCCCCATTAGTTCCTGCCAAGGCAGCAGCTACTCTTCCTGGGGTTTATTATGGATCCCCATTAGTTCCTGCCAAGGCAGCAGCTACTCTTCCTGGGGTTTATTATGGATCCCCATTAGTTCCTGCCAAGGCAGCAGCTACTCTTCCTGGGGTTTATTATGGATCCCCATTAGTTCCTGTCAAGGCAGCAGCTACTCTTCCTGGGGTTTATTATGGATCCCCATTAGTTCCTGCCAAGGCAGCAGCTACTCTTCCTGGGGTTTATTATGGATCCCCATTAGTTCCTGCCAAGGCAGCAGCTACTCTTCCTGAGGTTTATTATGGATCCCCATTAGTTCCTGTCAAGGCAGCAGCTACTCTTCCTGGGGTTTATTATGGATCCCCATTAGTTCCTGCCAAGGCAGCAGCTACTCTTCCTGGGGTTTATTATGGACCCCCATTAGTTCCTGCCAAGGCAGCAGCTACTCTTCCTGGGGTTTATTATGGATCCCCATTAGTTCCTGCCAAGGAAGCAGCTACTCTTCCTGGGGTTTATTATGGATCCCCATTAGTTCCTGCCAAGGCGGCAGCTACTCTTCCTGGGGTTTATTATGGATCCCCATTAGTTCCTGCCAAGGCGGCAGCTACTCTTCCTGGGGTTTATTATGGATCCCCATTAGTTCCTGCCAAGGCAGCAGCTACTCTTCCTGGGGTTTATTATGGATCCCCATTAGTTCCTGCCAAGGCAGCAGCTACTCTTCCTGGGGTTTATTATGGATCCCCATTAGTTCCTGCCAAGGCAGCAGCTACTCTTCCTGGGGTTTAATATGGATCCCCATTAGTTCCTGCCAAGGCAGCAGCTACTCTTCCTGGGGTTTATTAAGGATCCCCATTAGTTCCTGCCAAGGCAGCAGCTACTCTTCCTGGGGTTTATTATGGATCCCCATTAGTTCCTGCCAAGGCAGCAGCTACTCTTCCTGGGGTTTATTATGGATCCCCATTAGTTCCTGCCAAGGCAGCAGCTACTCTTCCTGGGGGTTTAACATGGATCCCCATTAGTTCCTGTCAAGGCAGCAGCTACTCTTCCTGGGGTTTATTATGGATCCCCATTAGTTCCTGTCAAGGCAGCAGCTACTCTTCCTGGGGTTTATTATGGATCCCCATTAGTTCCTGCCAAGGCAGCAGCTACTCTTCCTGGGGTTTATTATGGATCCCCATTAGTTCCTGCCAAGGCAGCAGCTACTCTTCCTGGGGTTTATTATGGATCCCCATTAGTTCCTGCCAAGGCAGCAGCTACTCTTCCTGGGGTTTATTATGGATCCCCATTAGTTCCTGCCAAGGCAGCAGCTACTCTTCCTGGGGTTTATTATGGATCCCCATTAGTTCCTGCCAAGGCAGCAGCTACTCTTCCTGGGGTTTATTATGGATCCCCATTAGTTCCTGTCAAGGCAGCAGCTACTCTTCCTGGGGTTTATTATGGATCCCCATTAGTTCCTGCCAAGGCAGCAGCTACTCTTCCTGGGGTTTATTATGGATCCCCATTAGTTCCTGCCAAGGCAGCAGCTACTCTTCCTGGGGTTTATTATGGATCCCCATTAGTTCCTGTCAAGGCAGCAGCTACTCTTCCTGGGGTTTATTATGGATCCCCATTAGTTCCTGCCAAGGCAGCAGCTACTCTTCCTGGGGTTTATTATAGATCCCCATTAGTTCCTGCCAAGGCAGCAGCTACTCTTCCTGGGGTTTATTATGGACCCCCATTAGTTCCTGTCAAGGCAGCAGCTACTCTTCCTGGGGTTTATTATAGATCCCCATTAGTTCCTGCCAAGGCAGCAGCTACTCTTCCTGGGGTTTATTATAGATCCCCATTAGTTCCTGCCAAGGCAGCAGCTACTCTTCCTGGGGTTTATTATGGACCCCCATTAGTTCCTGCCAAGGCAGCAGCTACTCTTCCTGGGGTTTATTATGGATCCCCATTAGTTCCTGCCAAGGCAGCAGCTACTCTTCCTGGGGGTTTAACATGGATCCCCATTAGTTCCTGCCAAGGCAGCAGCTACTCTTCCTGGGGTTTATTAAGGATCCCCATTAGTTCCTGCCAAGGCAGCAGCTACTCTTCCTGGGGTTTAATATGGATCCCCATTAGTTCCTGCCAAGGCAGCAGCTACTCTTCCTGGGGTTTATTAAGGATCCCCATTAGTTCCTGCCAAGGCAGCAGCTACTCTTCCTGGGGTTTATTATGGATCCCCATTAGTTCCTGCCAAGGCAGCAGCTACTCTTCCTGGGGTTTATTATGGATCCCCATTAGTTCCTGCCAAGGCAGCAGCTACTCTTCCTGGGGGTTTAACATGGATCCCCATTAGTTCCTGTCAAGGCAGCAGCTACTCTTCCTGGGGTTTATTATAGATCCCCATTAGTTCCTGCCAAGGCAGCAGCTACTCTTCCTGGGGTTTATTATAGATCCCCATTAGTTCCTGCCAAGGCAGCAGCTACTCTTCCTGGGGTTTATTATGGACCCCCATTAGTTCCTGCCAAGGCAGCAGCTACTCTTCCTGGGGTTTATTATGGATCCCCATTAGTTCCTGCCAAGGCAGCAGCTACTCTTCCTGGGGGTTTAACATGGATCCCCATTAGTTCCTGCCAAGGCAGCAGCTACTCTTCCTGGGGTTTATTATGGATCCCCATTAGTTCCTGCCAAGGCAGCAGCTACTCTTCCTGGGGTTTATTATGGATCCCCATTAGTTCCTGCCAAGGCAGCAGCTACTCTTCCTGGGGTTTATTATGGATCCCCATTAGTTCCTGCCAAGGCAGCAGCTACTCTTCCTGGGGTCCATCTAAAATAAAGGCAGTTAGACCATTTTAAAAACATGACAATAAATTGACAACACACTGTGTCCTCAGTCACCTTGTCCCAGAGAGATTTACATGGTTATCAAAACATCACACCAGGGTGAGTCTAAACAAAACACAGCCCTGTGGGGAAAATGAATGGAACCATCTCCCTGTTTGACCTCTAGTTGTTATGGATATTATGACTCTACAGAGACACACAGTGGACCTGTCAAAATATGTTCCATTGATAAATCACACTTTATTTAACCTCAATGTCATCTTGTGTTTACATGGCATTGTAGATTTTAGCTGTATATAGTATGTATTCTGGATGTTTTCAGTGTGTTTTTAACCCTTTCAGACAATGGATTAATCACAATTAAAAATAGTGCATTAACATTACACAAAGTGAACTCAAGTCTGACAGCCGAAACAAACACACACATTCTCAGTCAAAAACAAGTCAGAACACAGCCTCTCGATTCTCTCATGTGTTTTCAGGTTCTCTGACTGGGAAAATGTCTTTCCACAATGAGAGCAGTGGTATGTCTTCTCCTCCTGTGTATTTGTATGTATTCCTTCATGCTCTTTCAGGTACCTTAACCGGGTAAATCTCTCTCCACACTGGGAGCAGCGGTACATCTTCTTACCTGTGTGTGTCCTCTCATGCTTGTTTAGGTTTCCTACCTGGCCAAAACTCTTTCCACAATGGGAACATTGGAAAAGCTTTTCCCCTGTGTGTCCCCTCTCATGCGTTTGCAGGCTCCCTAACTGGGTAAACGTCATTCCACATTGGGAACAGTGGTAAGGCTTCTCTCCAGTGTGTATTCTCTTATGTGTTCTCAGGCTCCCTAACTGAGTAAAACTCTTTCCACACTGGGAGCAGTGATGTCGTCCTGCTGGTTTGGACGTCTCGGGGTCTGGTTTCCCTGAAGGACTCTTCCTGCTGTCAGAAGGAGAGTCTGGTCTCTCTCCTGTCAAAGACAAACAGATGATTTAATTAAACAGAGACCTGAATGAAACCTCCACATGATAAAACTTCCTATGACGTTTAAATCTAGACTAGATCCCTCAATCACCTGAAGTCACTTTTCACAAGTGTTATTACAGCCACTACAAAATGCAGGTCTCTGTGTGTTCTTAGTCAGAGAGGCCTATAGAATGGTCTAGAATGTCATTGTATGCTGTAGCGTTTACACCACTCCAGCCTACGCTTGACACTCTAGCAATGATAAAGTACTTTATGATAACACGAAAATTAAATAAACGATTTGGTATCATTTGTATTATGGAAGATTGAATAAGTGTGCTTCAAACGGTTTGCTTGTAATGATTTGTAGCCATGGTCTCGACTAGCTGTGCATGAGAGTCCATTCAACTCAGTTTCCCTAACTGAAAAAACGCCATTCCGTAAAGTGTTTTCGCGCACGCAAATTCAGGAAGAAACTGAAGAGCAGATGGCCTGACCGCGTTTTGCGACTGTCGGCTCACTTGACCGCAGTCAACGGTGGGCTGGAAATCGCCTCCAGTTTAGTACAGTGGAATTGCAGTATTGAATGAAGGCAAGTCCATTCCGTGAGACATTTAAGTTGTGATTTTGGGTGCAAATCCATTGTTAAAGTTTTGTTGTTGGCCAGCTTCTTGATGGTATTCACATCTTACAGTGTAGCTTTATCAATTCCTACATTAAAAAACGGCATTTAAGCTCAGAACTAGAGTAGAATGCTGTTTTAAAACCACATATCAGTTCAACAACTATTTTCAAGACAGGACTTACTGGTGTTACTCAGATCTTCTGTCTCCTTCTCTTCTTCCCTCTCCTCCTCCTTCAATATGACAGTTATCTCTCCTTCATTCACTCCAAAAAAAAGTATAATCGTTTTCTTCCTCTTCTTTCTGTGTAACAGCCTCACCCTCTACTTCTTCGTTTACTGTGACATCCTCCTCTTCATTCTCCTCTTTCACGACAACGTTCAGCCAAATACCTTCTTTCTCCTTCCAGCAGACCTCTTTTTTAGCAGGAGGGCAGCAGCTTGCTGAGCTCATGGTCGGGGATGTTAGCCAGCTAACCTAGCTAGTTAGCGACTAGCCTAGTGATAGGCTCATTTATCAAGCCAGCTACCGTTACCTGACTAAACGGAAATATGACATGAAATGGGGAAACTAGTTAAAAGACAGAATTATGTTCCAAATACAGAAGTAAATATAGACCGAAGCAGTCTGAACAGCTTGAACGTTTCCGCTAGGAAGCTACCGAGGTGGCTGACGAGATGTTGTTGAAGAAGCGTCCCGTCCACTACATTATACGTCACTCTGATAGCATCGCCTGAAAAACGCATATCGCCATCTGTTGACTGGAGTGGTTAACGCAGATAAATGTTTATTTTATTTCCAGACAAAAAGTGCATTTTTACATTTCTTTCATTAAATAATAATAGAATAGTCAGACAACTGCAGATTTGTAATAAGTATGAATTTAAAACCTACTCCCACATTCTACCAACCCAACAGATGTTTCTACTACAGGGAATATTAACCAATGAGGTGGGTCTTTCCACATTCTACCAACCCAACAGATGTTTCTACTACAGTGAATATTAACCAATGAGGTGGGTCTTTCCACAATCTACCAACCCAACAGATGTTTCTACTACAGGGAATATTAACCAATGAGGTGGGTCTTTACACATTCTACCACCCCAACAGATGTTTCTACTAGTGAATATTAACCAATCAGGTGGGTCTTTCCACATTCTACCAACCCAACAGATGTTTCTACTACAGGGAATATTAACCAATGAGGTGGGTCTTTCCACATTCTACCAACCCTACAGATGTTTCTACTAGAGGGAATATTAACCAATGAGGTGGGTCTTTCCACATTCTACCAACCCTACAGATGTTTCTACTACAGGGAATATTAACCAATGAGGTGGGTCTTTCCACATTCTACCAACCCAACAGATGTTTCTACTACAGGGAATATTAACCAATGAGGTGGGTCTTTCCACATTCTACCAACTCAACAGATGTTTCTACTACAGGGAATATTAACCAATGAGGTGGGTCTTTCCACATTCTACCAACTCAACAGATGTTTCTACTACAGGGAATATTAACCAATGAGGTGGGTCTTTACACATTCTACCAACTCAACAGATGTTTCTACTACAGGGAATATTAACCAATGAGGTAGGTCTTTACACATTCTACCAACCCAACAGATGTTTCTACTACAGGGAATATTAACCAATGAGGTGGGTCTTTCCACATTCTACCAACCCAACAGATGTTTCTACTAGAGGGAATATTAACCAATGAGGTGGGTCTTTACACATTCTACCAACCCTACAGATGTTTCTACTAGTGAATATTAACCAATGAGGTGGGTCTTACCACATTCTACCAACCCAACAGATGTTTCTACTACAGGGAATATTAACCAATGAGGTGGGTCTTTCCACATTCTACCAACCCTACAGATGTTTCTACTACAGGGAATATTAACCAATGAGGTGGGTCTTTCCACATTCTACCAACCCAACAGATGTTTCTACTAGAGGGAATATTAACCAATGAGGTGGGTCTTACCACATTCTACCAACCCAACAGATGTTTCTACTACAGTGAATATTAACCAATGAGGTGAGTCTTTCCACATTCTACCAACCCAACAGATGTTTCTACTACAGGGAATATTAACCAATGAGGTGGGTCTTTCCACATTCTACCAACCCAACAGATGTTTCTACTAGTGAATATTAACCAATGAGGTGGGTCTTTCCACATTCTACCAACCCAACAGATGTTTCTACTACAGGGAATATTAACCAATGAGGTGGGTCTTTCCACATTCTACCAACCCAACAGATGTTTATACTATGAACACTTTCAGGTTAATTGAAGTTAAATTCCCAAAAAGCCTAAACAGGTTTGGTCATTATCAGGTATTGGAGCGTTGAAAGATGATGCACAACAACGGTTTCTTCCACGAAACCACGACAACAATAACCACCGCGGTCAAAATAACTGTAAAGTTATTCTCCATCGAAATGACTACCGCTACAATCGACCTGTTCGCAATACATGGGTATTGGGATCTGAGCTCATCTGTCTGTCAGTAAGCTATGTTTACATGGGTATTGGATCTAACCTCATTGATCTATCAGTAAGATATGTTTACATGGGTATTGGGATCTGACCTCATTGATCTGTCAGTAAAATATGTTTACATGGGTATTGGATCTAACCTCATTGATCTGTCAGTAAGCTATGTTTACATGGGTATTGGATCTAACCTCATTGATCTGCCAGTAAGCTATGTTTACATGTGTACTGGGATCTAACCTCATTGATCTGTCAGTAAGCTATGTTTACATGGGTATTGGATCTGACCTCATTGATCTGTCAGTAAGCTATGTTTACATGGGTATTGGATCTGACCTCATTGATCTGTCAGTAAGCTATGTTTACATGGGTATTGGATCTGACCTCATTGATCTGTCAGTAAGCTATGTTTACATGGGTATTGGATCTGACCTCATTGATCTATCAGTAAGCTATGTTTACATGGGTATTGGATCTAACCTCATTGATCTATCAGTAAGCTATGTTTACATGGGTATTGGATCTGACCTCATTGATCTTTCAGTAAGCTATGTTTACATGGGTATTGGATCTGACCTCATTGATCTGTCAGTAAGCTATGTTTACATGGGTATTGGATCTGACCTCATTGATCTATCAGTAAGCTATGTTTACATGGGTATTGGATCTGACCTCATTGATCTGTCAGTAAGCTATGTTTACATGGGTATTGGATCTAACCTCATTGATCTGTCAGTAAGCTATGTTTACATGGATATTGGATCTGACCTCATTGATCTGTCAGTAAGCTATGTTTACATGGGTATTGGATCTGACCTCATTGATCTATCAGTAAGCTATGTTTACATGGGTATTGGATCTAACCTCATTGATCTATCAGTAAGCTATGTTTACATGGGTATTGGATCTAACCTCATTGATCTGTCAGTAAGCTATGTTTACATGGGTATTGGGATCTGACCTCATTGATCTATCAGTAAGCTATGTTTAGCTATGTTTACATGGGTATTGGGATCTCAGCTATAGTCTAATCCATCAAAGGAGTCCTACCAGCTAGCAGTGTAACAAACCTTGTAGGAAAGTACTACGTGGCTCTGGTGAAAGATCAGACCTCACCACCATTTGACTGATGTTGGAGGCTTGTCTGAAGACTCCCCGTGGGGTTCTTTAAAACCTCTTAAAGAGGCTGCGAATTTTTGCAGCTTTTTGTTAAAAATCGCGCAGCTTTTTGTTAAAAATCGCGCAAAATCTCAACGTCCTGCTACTCATGCCAGGAATATAGTATATGCATATGATTAGTATGTGTGGATAGAAAACACTCCGAAGTCTCTAAAACTGGTTAAATCATGTCTGTGACTATAACAGAACGTGTGTAGGAGGCAAAATCCCAATGAAAACTGTTCACAAAAAAACACACAAAAAATATCCCTCCGCCAGTCTCTGTATTGTCTATGGCAAGGGAAAATAGATAGCGTCCAGTTTACAATGCCTACAGCTTCCACACGATGTCGCCAGTACTGGCAATTGAGTTGAAGTTTATCCTTGGTGAGATGAGGAATAGGCACTTCCTGTCTTCGGGTACAATTGTGGCTGGTATTGGAGTGGCCATCACAAAGCCCTGACCACAATCGTATAGAACATTTGTGGGCAGAACTGAGAAGGGAATTTTTACTAGGATTAAATTCCAGGAATTGTGATGAGATTAAATGTATTTGGCTGAGGTGTATGTAAACTTTGGACTTCAACTGTAGGTACCGTTACTGTGTTAAAAACAGAGGCAGTTGTGGGACTGATGTGTGTGGTGTTAAAGGGGAAATCTGACATTTGTTTCTAAACATTGGAGTAAAAAAATAATGACAGCTTTGTTATTGTTTCAACTGCAGATTGGTTGTTTGTTGTGTGGCTTTTTTAAAGGGGCAACCTGGGTTTTAAACAGAAACAAAATGGCAGCCCAGAGACCTGAGCTGTGTTGGAATACTCATACTAACTGTACTATTTGTGACGTACATTGAGTTTGTAGTTTGCTTATTGGTCGTAGTATGATATAGTTGGTTTAGCCAAAAGTTCCCTGGCAAGCAAGCATTTCTAAACTTTTATTCACTTTTATGGGGTATTGTGATGTCATTATGGGGTATTGTGATGTCATTATGGGGTATTGTCTGAAGATAGATAATTTAAAAAAAAATGTCATCCATTTTAGAATAGTAGCCAAAGAACATTTTACTGGTTGAAGTCGTTTTTAAATATAAAGTAGTACATTTTCGACAAAAACATAAACATTATATTAATCAGGACATTCAAATGAACCTTACAATTATAATCCAAAGTAGTGTGAAATGCACTCATAAGCAACCTGGAAATGGAGGCTATATCTGCTGTCAGCCTATGAGAAGTCCCCTGACTTTTCCCCCACGGGGGTGAACTAGTGAATAGGCACAGAGATTAATGTGAGGTTCCTTGAGTAGCATCCTGATCTTACACTGATAGATAGTGGTTTCTGCATTAGAAGGGAGGGGTTTCTGCATTAGAAGGGAGGGGTTTCTGCATTAGAAGGGAGGGGTTTCTGCATTAGAAGGGAGGGGTTTCTGCATTAGAAGGGAGGGGTTTCTGCATTAGAAGGGAGGGGTTTCTGCATTAGAAGTGAGGGGCTTCTGCATTAGAAGGGAGGGGTTTCTGCATTAGAAGGGAGGGGTTTCTGCATTAGAAGGGAGGGGTTTCTGCATTAGAAGGGAGGGGTTTCTGCATTAGAAGGGAGGGGTTTCTGCATTAGAAGGGAGGGGTTTCTGCATTAGAAGGAAGGGGTTTCTGCATTAGAAGGGAGGGGTTTCTGCATTAGAAGGGAGGGGTTTCTGCATTAGAAGTGAGGGGTTTCTGCATTAGAAGGGAGGGGTTTCTGCATTAGAAGTGAGGGGTTTCTGCATTAGAAGGGAGGGGTTTCTGCATTAGAAGGGAGGGGTTTCTGCATTAGAAGGGAGGGGTTTCTGCATTAGAAGGGAGGGGTTTCTGCATTAGAAGGGAGGGGTTTCTGCATTAGAAGGGAGGGGTTTCTGCATTAGAAGTGAGGGGTTTCTGCATTAGAAGGGAGGGGTTTCTGCATTAGAAGTGAGAGGTTTCTGCATTAGAAGGGAGGGGTTTCAGCATTAAAAGGGAGGGGTTTCTGCATTAGAAGGGAGGGGTTTCTGCATTAGAAGGGAGGGGTTTCTGCATTAGAAGGGAGTGGTTTCTGCATTAGAAGGGAGGGGTTTCTGCATTAGAAGGGAGGGGTTTCTGCATTAGAAGGGAGGGTTTTCTGCATTAGAAGGGAGGGTTTCTGCATTACATGGCTACGCTGTTGGCATCACCTTTTACAGTGGATTTCTGCTGTTGTGGGCCTTTAACCATCTGTCTGACTTGTTGTTTACACAGGAGAGAGACGTGACTATCGTGGATCCTCTGGGGAGCCTCAACATCATGATGCTAACGAGGCAGAGAAGAGTCTCTCCAGTTTATATCACCTCAAGAAACACCCACAGGGAATAAATCTCACTGCTTCTCTGACTGTGGGGAAGGTTGCAAATCTTCATCAGAACTTAAAGAAGATCAGAATTACTTAAAGAAGATCAGAATCACTAAAAGTGAATTCATACTGGAGAGAAACCTTATACCTGTGATCAATGTGGGAAGAGTTTTACTCAGTCAAGCTGCCTGAAAACTCACCAGAGAATACACACTGGAGAGAAACCTTATAGCTGTGATCAATGTGGGAAAGGTTTTACTCACTCAAGCTGCCTGATGGTACATCTTGAGAGCACACAAGGGAGAGAAACCTTATATAGCTGTGATCAATGTGGGAAGAGTTTTACTCAGTCAAGCTGCCTGAAAACTCACCAGAGAATACACACTGGAGAGAAACCTTATAGCTGTGATCAATGTGGGAAAGGTTTTACTCACTCAAGCTGCCTGATGGTACATCTTGAGAGCACACAAGGGAAAGAAACCTTATATAGCTGTGATCAATGTGGGAAGAGTTTTACTCACTCAAGCTGCCTGATGGTACATCTTGAGAGCACACAAGGGAGAGAAACCTTACCACTGCTCTGACTGCGGAAAGAGTTTTGTTACATCTAGGCATCTGACTATACAGCAGAGAACACACACAAGGGAGAGAAACCTTACCACTGCTCTGACTGCGGAAAAAGTTTTGTTAGTTCAACAGATTTAAAATCACACCAGAAAATACACACAGTCGAGAAACCTTATAACTGTACTCAATGTGGGAAGAGGTTTAATCACTCAAGCTGGCTGATAGTACACCTGAGAGCACACACAGGAGTGAAATCTTATAGCTGTGATCAATGTGGGAAGAGTTTTGTTACATCTAGGCATCTGACTATACAGCAGAGAACACACACAGGAGTGAAACCTTATAGCTGTGATCAATGTGGGAAGAGTTTTGTTACATCTAGCCATCTGACTATACAGCAGAGAACACACACAGGAGAGAAATCTTACAGCTGTAGTCAATGTGGGAAGAGTTTTATTCAGTCAAGTAGCCTGATATCACACCAGAAACACACACAGGAGAGAAATTTCATAGCTGGGATCAATGTCAGAAGAGATACTCTGATAAAAGATCTCTGATCAAACATCAGAAAATACATACATGAAGTAGTTGTTTCATAATATCAATGAATTAATGTCACAATGTAGAATGTTTAAACATTGTAGTAGGAGTATTTTAATGATGTCACAATGTAGAATGTTTTAACATTGTAGTAGCAGTATTTTAATGATGTCACAATGTAGAATGTTTTAACATTGTAGTAGCAGTATTTTAATGATGTCACAATGTAGAATGTTTTAACATTGTAGTAGCAGTATTTTAATGATGTCACAATGTAGAATGTTTTAACATTGTAGTGGGAGTATTTTAATGATGTCACAATGTAGAATGTTTAAACATTGTAGAAGGGGTATTTTAATGATGTCACAATGTAGAATGTTTTAACATTGTAGTGGGAGTATTTTAATGATGTCACAATGTAGAATGTTTTAACATTGTAGTGGGAGTATTTTAATGATGTCACAATGTAGAATGTTTAAACATTGTAGAAGGAGTATTTTAATGATGTCACGATGTAGAATGTTTAAACATTGTAGTAGGAGTATTTTAATGATGTCACAATGTAGAATGTTTTAACATTGTAGTAGGAGTATTTTAATGATGTCACAGTGTAGAATGTTTTAACATTGTTGTTGGAGTACAAAGGATTTTAATTTGTTAAAAGTCCATATTGATACAGAAACACTAAACCAGGATTTAGATGTATTAAGAACAAGTTGATTGACAAAGTCATGAAAAATGGAATAAACCACATTTTGGCTGTGATAAAAGATATGCCTCTGGGGTCAAAATGATCCATGTCAGAACTATGGTTCAATGTAAATATGTAGTGGGTCAAAATGATCCATGTCAGAACTATGGTTCAATGTAAATATGTAGTGGGTCAAAATGATCCATGTCAGAACTATGGTTCAATGTAAATATGTAGTGGGTCAAAATGATCCATGTCAGAACTATGGTTCAATGTAAATATGTAGTGGGTCAAAATGATCCATGTCAGAACTATGGTTCAATGTAAATATGTAGTGGGTCAAAATGATCCATGTCAGAACTATGGTTCAATGTAAATATGTAGTGGGTCTAAATGATCCATGTCAGAACTATGGTTCAATGTAAATATGTAGTGGGTCTAAATGATCCATGTCAGAACTATGGTTCAATGTAAATATGTAGTGGGTCTAAATGATCCCTGTCAGAACTATGGTTCAATGTAAATATGTAGTGGGTCTAAATGATCCCTGTCAGAACTATGGTTCAATGTAACTATGTAGTGGGTCTAAATGATCCATGTCAGAACTATGGTTCAATGTAAATATGTAGTGGGTCTAAATGATCCATGTCAGAACTATGGTTCAATGTAAATATGTAGTGGGTCTAAATGATCCCTGTCAGAACTATGGTTCAATGTAAATATGTAGTGGGTCTAAATGATCCCTGTCAGAACTATGGTTCAATGTAAATATGTAGTGGGTCTAAAGTTTGTTTTAAATTCTCACTCATTAAACACGAATGAATCAACACATGCTTCTCTTTGAATGACTTAATACAATATTACACTTTTATGAAATAAATGAAAATAAACTTTTGGTTCCTCAACTGTGTTGCCCCTCCAGTCAGCAGATGACGATGTGTCTTTTTATTTTAATTTAATTTTATATATTTATTTTTTGATTCAAAATACAGACCAACAATTTACATTGTTACATCATACAAAACAGAACTAGTATTAACTAGAAAATACTAAAACACACAAAATATCAATGAAGTAATAAAACATTAACTATTTTAGTGTAGTTGTTATCACTCTGAAAAAATCTATAATGATTCAGGAAGATGTTTTTCTTGTTGTTATTCACTAGGGTTAATGTTTTAATAAAATATTTAAATTCAATCAGAAAAATGTGTCATTTTGGTATAGAATTTTGGAATGATTGTTTGTGTATAAAGTATTTGGCAACAAGAATAAAAAAAATCACAATCATTTCAGTGGTTTCATTGCAATAGTAACATATTATATCCTCCATGTAGAACATGGACAGTGTTCATAATGGTAACATATTATATCCTCCATGTAAAACATGGGCAGTGTTCATAATGGTAACATATTATATCCTCCATGTAGAACATGGGCAGTGTTCATAATGGTAACATATTATATCCTCCATGTAGAACATGGACAGTGTTCATAATGGTAACATATTATATCCTCCATGTAGAACATGGGCAGTGTTCATAATGGTAACATATTATATCCTCCATGTAGAACATGGGCAGTGTTCATAATGGTAACATATTATATCCTCCATGTAGAACATGGACAGTGTTCATAATGGTAACATATTATATCCTCCATGTAGAACATGGGCAGTGTTCATAATGGTAACATATTATATCCTCCATGTAAAACATGGGCAGTGTTCATAATGGTAACATATTATATCCTCCATGTAAAACATGGGCAGTGTTCATAATGGTAACATATTATATCCTCCATGTAAAACATGGGCAGTGTTCATAATGGTAACATATTATATCCTCCATGTAAAACATGGGCAGTGTTCATAATGGTAACATATTATATCCTCCATGTAAAACATGGGCAGTGTTCATAATGGTAACATATTATATCCTCCATGTAGAACATGGACAGTGTTCATAATAGTAACATATTATATCCTCCATGTAGAACATGGGCAGTGTTCATAATGGTAACATATTATATCCTCCATGTAAAACATGGGCAGTGTTCATAATGGTAACATATTATATCCTCCATGTAGAACATGGGCAGTGTTCATAATGGTAACATATTATATCCTCCATGTAGAACATGGGCAGTGTTCATAATGGTAACATATTATATCCTCCATGTTAAACATGGGCAGTGTTCATAATGGTAACATATTATATCCTCCATGTAAAACATGGGCAGTGTTCATAATGGTAACATATTATATCCTCCATGTAGAACATGGGCAGTGTTCATAATGGTAACATATTATATCCTCCATGTAGAACATGGGCAGTGTTCATAATGGTAACATATTATATCCTCCATGTAGAACATGGGCAGTGTTCATAATGGTAACATATTATATCCTCCATGTAAAACATGGGCAGTGTTCATAATGGTAACATATTATATCCTCCATGTAGAACATGGGCATTGTTCATAATGGCAACATATTATATCCTACAAGTAGAACATGGGCAGTGTTCATAATGGTAACATTATATCCTCCATGTTAAACATGGGCAGTGTTCATAATGGTAACATATTATATCCTCCATGTAAAACATGGGCAGTGTTCATAATGGTAACATATTATATCCTCCATGTAGAACATGGGCAGTGTTCATAATGGTAACATATTATATCCTCCATGTAGAACATGGGCAGTGTTCATAATGGTAACATATTATATCCTCCATGTAGAACATGGGCAGTGTTCATAATGGTAACATGTTATATCCTCCATGTTAAACATGGGCAGTGTTCATAATGGTAACATATTATATCCTCCATGTAGAACATGGGCAGTGTTCATAATGGTAACATATTATATCCTCCATGTTAAACATGGGCAGTGTTCATAATGGTAACATATTATATCCTCCATGTTAAACATGGGCAGTGTTCATAATGGTAACATATTATATCCTCCATGTAGAACATGGACAGTGTTCATAATGGTAAATAAGTATCTTGCAAGGTTTTCACAAAATTATGACACAGATTTACATCAAAGAACAAGTGGGACAGATTCTCACATTTTTCTCAGAAAACACAGATATCATCAACAGCCACACATGTGGACATCATAGAATTACATGGATATATCTGATGTAACATGTTAAAGTGCCCTTCCTTAACATTGTTTGTTCTACAGTATTTGTAAGGCCTTAACCAGCCACACATGTGGACATCATAGAATTACATGGATATATCTGATGTAACATGTTAAAGTGCCCTTCCTTAACGTTGTTTGTTCTACAGTATTTGTAAGGCCTTAACCAGCCACACATGTGGACATCATAGAATTACATGGATATATCTGATGTAACATGTTAAAGTGCCCTTCCTTAACATTGTTTGTTCTACAGTATTTGTAAGGCCTTAACCAGCCACACATGTGGACATCATGTGGGGGGGAATTGTGCAAGAAACATATTTTCCAGGCCATTAAAGCTTGTTGTTGAAACCTAACTGACTTTGAGAGTTTACTTAGTGTAGAATAGCTTCAGTTATCTGGTGTTGAAAAGTCCCACACCACACCTTACCATCCCATGGGTAACGGCCAAGCAGAACGTCTGAATCGCACACTGGGTGGGCGAGACTACTGGGTTTCCACCCTTCTTCTTGATGTTCAGACACACCTCTAGGCTGCCGGTAGATGTTATGTTTGAAAGTGTGCTGTTGGATGGGGACACAGTAGATGTGGATAAGTAGGTCCAGTCTCTGGGTGAATGAAATACCATATTGAATCAGTATTGATCAAACATCTTTTCAACCAGTTGATCTTGAAAGTGTTATTTATGTCACAAAGTCCAACACTTCCAGACCTCCTTCAGCTCTTTTATTAGAGGACTGACTCTTTTAGTTGGTGAGATTTATTTATCAGATGAAGTCAAGAAAGGTCTTGTTGATCTCTTTACAAGTAGCAGGATTTACACATAAAGATAATGAGGGGTACACAAAACCAGACAGTCCCTCTGCCTTGGACAGAAGTACTCTCCCAAGTATAGAAACATCTCTTTGTAGACAATTATTACATATATTTGGGGTTTTCTTAATTTTAGGAGAGAAATTCATGTGTTGTCTGACTAAGTGGTTTTTGACAGATGTATTCCTAAATATTTAACACAGTCCTTTACAGGAATATTTTATATTTCTTTATCATCAGAGTCAAATAAACATAAGAATGCTGTACTGTATAAACACTGCTAATACAACAATAGTGCTAGGTGTCTGTACTATATAAACACTGCTAATCCAACAATAGTGCTAGATGTCTGTACTATATTAACACTGCTAATCCAACAATAGTGCTAGGTGTCTGTACTATATAAACACTGTTAATCCAACAATAGTGCTAGGTGTCTGTACTATATAAACACTGCTAATACAACAATAGTGTAGGTGTCTGTACTATATTAACACTGCTAATCCAACAATAGTGCTAGGTGTCTGTACTATATAAACACTGCTAATCCAACAATAGTGCTAGGTGTCTGTACTATATAAACACTGTTAATCCAACAATAGTGCTAGGTGTCTGTACTATATAAACACTGCTAATCCAACAATAGTGCTAGGTGTCTGTACTATATAAACACTGTTAATCCAACAATAGTGCTAGGTGTCTGTACTATATAAACACTGCTAATCCAACAATAGTGTCTGTACTATATAAACACTGCTAATCCAACAATAGTGCTAGGTGTCTGTACTATATAAACACTGCTAATACAACAATAGTGTAGGTGTCTGTACTATATAAACACTGCTAATACAACAATAGTGCTAGGTGTCTGTACTATATAAACACTGCTAATACAACAATAGTGCTGGGTGTCTGTACTATATAAACACTGCTAATACAACAATAGTGCTAGGTGTCTGTACTATATAAACACTGCTAATACAACAATAGTGCAGGTGTCTGTACTATATAAACACTGCTAATCCAACAATAGTGTAGGTGTCTGTACTATATAAACACTGCTAATACAACAATAGTGCTAGGTGTCTGTACTATATAAACACTGTTAATCCAACAATAGTGCTAGGTGTCTGTACTATATAAACACTGCTAATCCAACAATAGTGTCTGTACTATATAAACACTGCTAATCCAACAATAGTGCTAGGTGTCTGTACTATATAAACACTGCTAATACAACAATAGTGTAGGTGTCTGTACTATATAAACACTGTTAATACAACAATAGTGCTAGGTGTTTGTACTATATAAACACTGCTAATACAACAATAGTGCTAGGTGTCTGTACTATATAAACACTGCTAATCCAACAATAGTGTAGGTGTCTGTACTATATAAACACTGTTAATACAACAATAGTGCTAGGTGTTTGTACTATATAAACACTGCTAATACAACAATAGTGCTAGGTGTCTGTACTATATAAACACTGCTAATACAACAATAGTGCTAGGTGTCTGTACTATATTAACACTGCTAATACAACAATAGTGTAGGTGTCTGTACTATATAAACACTGCTAATACAACAATAGTGTAGGTGTCTGTACTATATAAACACTGCTAATCCAACAATAGTGCTAGGTGTCTGTACTATATAAACACTGCTAATCCAACAATAGTGCTAGGTGTCTGTACTATAGAAACACTGCTAATCCAACAATAGTGTAGGTGTCTGTACTATATAAACACTGCTAATCCAACAATAGTGCTAGGTGTCTGTACTATATAAACACTGCTAATCCAACAATAGTGTCTGTACTATATAAACACTGCTAATCCAACAATAGTGCTAGGTGTCTGTACTATATAAACACTGCTAATCCAACAATAGTGTAGGTGTCTGTACTATATAAACACTGCTAATACAACAATAGTGCTAGGTGTCTGTACTATATAAACACTGCTAATACAACAATAGTGCTAGGTACCTGTACTATATAAACACTGCTAATACAACAATAGTGCTAGGTGTCTGTACTATATAAACACTGCTAATACAACAATAGTGTAGGTGTCTGTACTATATTAACACTGCTAATCCAACAATAGTGCTAGGTGTCTGTACTATATAAACACTGCTAATCCAACAATAGTGCTAGGTGTCTGTACTATATAAACACTGCTAATCCAACAATAGTGCTAGGTGTCTGTACTATATAAACACTGCTAATCCAACAATAGTGCTGTCTGTACTATATAAACACTGCTAATCCAACAATAGTGCTAGGTGTCTGTACTATATAAACACTGCTAATCCAACAATAGTGCTAGGTGTCTGTACTATATAAACACTGTTAATCCAACAATAGTGCTAGGTGTCTGTACTATATAAACACTGCTAATCCAACAATAGTGCTAGGTGTCTGTACTATATAAACACTGTTAATCCAACAATAGTGCTAGGTGTCTGTACTATATAAACACTGCTAATCCAACAATAGTGCTAGGTGTCTGTACTATATAAACACTGCTAATACAACAATAGTGCTAGGTGTCTGTACTATAGAAACACTGCTAATACAACAATAGTGCTAGGTGTCTGTACTATATAAACACTGCTAATCCAACAATAGTGCTAGGTGCCTGTACTATATAAACACTGCTAATCCAACAATAGTACTAGGTGTCTGTACTATATAAACACTGCTAATCCAGCAATAGTGCTAGGTGCCTGTACTATATAAACACTGCTAATCCAACAATAGTGCTAGATGTCTGTCCTATGTACATTTCTTAGATTTTCCCCAAACCTCAAAATCTCCTGATGTATCTCTGTTGTGGACTTAGAACAATTGATTGTTTCTCTGTTTAAAAAAAGTCTGACTTTGAGAACAAAACCCTGAAATTCTGAATTTGTGAATTTCTGACTCAGTTTCTCTGTTTCAATAAAATGTCTACTATTATCCTACTGAACAGTACAGCTTGGGTTGGTCTACTATTATCCTACTGAACAGTACAGCTTGGGTTGGTCTACTATTATCCTACTGAACAGTACAGCTTGGATTGGTCTACTATTATCCTACTGAACAGTACAGCTTGGATTGGTCTACTATTATCCTACTAAACAGTACAGCTTGGGTTGGTCTACTATTATCCTACTGAACAGTACCACTTGGGTTGGTCTACTATTATCCTACTGAACAGTACAGCTTGGGTTGGTCTACTATTATCCTACTGAACAGTACCACTTGGGTTAGTCTGACTGTGAAAGACCAATATGGGATTCATCATTTAGGTCATTCAGAGTGTGTATCACTGTTTCTCATGATTTTCACACAGGGTGCCTTTCCTTCACTGGGCCGTTTGGAAAATGTTTTACTAAATTAGACTACTGTATACCCACTTCTCCAGGCACCACGACACCACTGACCTACACAACAGCTTTCAACATACCAGTATTCAGTTTGGAAAATGTTTTACTAAATTAGAGTACTGTATACCCACTTCTCCAGGCACCACGACACCACTGACCTACACAACATCTTTCAACATACCAGTATTCAGTTTGGAAAATGTTTTGCTAAATTAGAGTACTGTATACCCACTTCTCCTGTCACCACTACACCACTGACCTTCACCTACACAACATCTTTCAACATACCAGTATTCAGTTTGGAAAATGTTTTGCTAAATTAGAGTACTGTATACCCACTTCTCCTGTCACCACTACACCACTGACCTACACAACAGCTTTCAACATACCAGTATTCAGTTTGGAAAATGTTTTGCTAAATTAGAGTACTGTATACCCACTTCTCCTGTCACCACTACACCACTGACCTTCACCTACACAACATCTTTCAACATACCAGTATTCAGTTTGGAAAATGTTTTGCTAAATTAGAGTACTGTATACCCACTTCTCCTGTCACCACTACACCACTGACCCACACAACAGCTTTCAACATACCAGTATTTAGTTTGGAAAATGTTTAGCTAAATTAGACTACTGTATACCCACTTCTCCAGGCACCACTACACCACTGACCCACACAACATCTTTCAACATACCAGTATTTAGTTTGGAAACTTTCTAAAGAAATGCTGGTATAAATTATACAATATTAAAACATTAAATTATCCATTTATTTGTTTCAAAAGTCGTTGCAATGTTGTGAAAAATAGTTGTATTTGACTTCAGTGCTAAAATAATAGATATTCTCAAAGTTGAGTTTGTCTTTGCAGGGGGACTCTTATTTTGAAAAAAATTACCTGATGATGTGCTGCCAACATATTATCCTGCTGCTTGCAGAACGGTAATATAAGCGTTTAACTTTGAATATTTGTACGGTGTGCTGCGAGGTACAAACTGCACAGAAACATAGAGAGAAGGAGATCAATATTACGTTCGTTCCACCAGGGGGCGACAAACGGCAGTTCATTTTCCAGAACAGAGCACCACAGAATGTATAGGCTACCTTTGACAAGGGTCAATTTGGAGATCCTCGGGCCTGGGCCAGGTGTGTGTCCCAAATGTCTTTCCTGCTTCCTGAAGTGTGCACTCGTTCACCACACCCCATAAAGTGTAAAAGCATTGGATTGTTGTAGTAGGCACCGTGGCGGAGGTCTTTGTGGGCTATACTGGGCCTTGTCTCAGGATGGTAAGTTGGTGGTTGAAGATATCCCTCTAGTGGTGTGGGGGCTGTGCTTTGGCAAAGTGGGTGGGGTTATATCCTTCCTGTTTGGCCCTGTCCGGGGGTGTCCTCGGAGTGGGCCACAGTGTCTCCTGACCTGACCTGTCTCAGCCTCCAGTATTTATGCTGCAGTAGTTTATGTGTCGGGGGGCTAGGGTCAGTTTGTTATATCTGGAGTACTTCTCCTGTCCTATTCGGTGTCCTGTGTGAATCTAAGTGTGCGTTCTCTAATTCTCTCCTTCTCTCTTTCTCTCTCTCGGAGGACCTGAGCCCTAGGACCATGCCCCAGGACTACCTGACATGATGACTCCTTGCTGTCCCCAGTCCACCTGGCTGTGCTGCTGCTCCAGTTTCAACTGTTCTGCCTTATTATTATTCGACCATGCTGGTCATTTATGAACATTTGTACATCTTGGCCATGTTCTGTTATAATCTCCACCCGGCACAGCCAGAAGACAACTGGCCATCCCACATATGCTCTCTCTAATTCTCTCTTTCTTTCTCTCTCTCGGAGGACCTGAGCCCTAGGACCATGCCCCAGGAATACCTGACATGATGACTCCTTGCTGTCCCCAGTCCACCTGACTGTGCTGCTGCTCCAGTTTCAACTATTCTGCCTTATTATTATTCGACCATGCTGGTCATTTATGAACATTTGAACATCTTGACCATGTTTTGTTATAATCTCCACCCGGCACAGCCAGAAGAGGACTTGCCACCCCACATAGCCTGGTTCCTCTCTAGGTTTCTTCCTAGGTTTTGGCCTTTCTAGGGAGTTTTTCCTAGCCACTGTGCTTCTACACCTGCATTGCTTGCTGTTTGGGGTTTTAGGCTGGGTTTCTGTACAGCACTTTGAGATATCAGCTGATGTACGAAGGGCTATATAAATAAATTTGATTTGATTTGATTTGATTTGATTTGCATAGGTCATAAAATTAGCTTATTAATTTCATGTCAAATCCTGTCCATGAAGGGAAGTGAACAAGTGCACACTTTGGGAGGAAGGAGAGATTATTGGGGCAGAGACCAGGTATGCAGATGTTTCCCCAGACAAGCACTACTTCAACCAATCAATATATCATCAAGTCCTTTATGATCAGCCAATTTAAGTTTAGGCGTTTCAGTGATGGTCTGGAACAAAATCCTGCAAAGCCTGTATCTCTCCAGGGTTGGTGGGTGACTGTACCTCTCCAGGGTTGGTGGGTGACTGTATCTCTCCAGGGTTGGTGGGTTACTGTATCTCTCCAGGGTTGGTGGGTGACTGTATCTCTCCAGGGTTGGTGGGTGACTGTATCTCTCCAGGGTTGGTGGGTGACTGTAACTCTCCAAGGTTGGTGGGTGACTGTATCTCTCCAGGGTTGGTGGGTGACTGTACCTCTCCAGGGTTGGTGGGTGACTGTATCTCTCCAGGGTTGGTGGGTGACTGTATCTCTCCAGGGTTGGTGGGTGACTGTATCTCTCCAGGGTTGGTGGGTGACTGTATCTCTCCAGGGTTGGTGGGTGACTGTATCTCTCCAGGGTTGGTGGGTGACTGTATCTCTCCAGGGTTGGTGGTGACTGTATCTCTCCAGGGTTGGTGGGTGACTGTATCTCTCCAGGGTTGGTGGGTGACTGTATCTCTCCAGGGTTGGTGGGTGACTGTATCTCTCCAGGGTTGGTGGGTGACTGTATCTCTCCAGGGTTGGTGGGTGACTGCTGGACCCTGATCAGACATGGAGTAGTTGGCTCTGCATTTACACTCACAGCACACCCACCTATAACCAAACACACACATCATAGTCTATGGAGGATAAATAACTACACACCAGGACAACAATAAATCATAGTCTATGTGGAGGATAAATAACTACACACCAGGACAACAATACATCATAGTCTATGGAGGATAAATAACTACACACCAGGACAACAACACATCATAGTCTATGTGGAGGATAAATAACTACACACCAGGACAACAATACATCATAGTCTATGGAGGATAAATAACTACACACCAGGACAACAATACATCATAGTCTATGTGGAGGATAAATAACTACAGTGATGTCTTATCTTCTCTCTTTCTGTTTGTTTGTAGTTTCTCACTGTTTGAATTAGCAGGTGATATTATTAGCCCCTCATCTGTGTGTGAAAGAGAGACAGACAATAAGAGTCCCCTAAGCCAGTTCACAAACAGACCCCACAGATCCCCAGGACAGCAAACATATTAGGCCAATCATGAGAAAACAAGATAATTACTTGACACATTGGAAATAATTATCAAAAAAAGAGCAAACTAGAATGCTGTTTAGCCCTAAACAGAGAGAACACAGTGGCAGAAGAATACCTGACCACTCAGACTCAGTGAGCATACTCAGTGAGCATAGCCTTGCTATTGAGAAAGGCCACCGTAGGCAGACCTCAAATCAAATTGTATTAGTTTCGAGCCCCTAACCAACATTGCAGTGAAAATAATATGGATAAGAATAAGAAATGAAAGTAACAAGTAATTAAAGAGCAGCAGTAAAATAACAATAGCAGGACTATATACAGGTCAGTACCTGGCTCTCCAGAGAAGACAGGCTATGTGCACACAGCCCACAAAATGAGGTGGAAACTGAGATGCACTTCCTAACCTCCTGCCAAATTTATGACCAGTTAATTCATACTGTATGTTGTAGTCTGTCCAAGAGTGGAATCACACAAGACTGATCTCAGTTAATTCATACTGTATGTTGTAGTCTGTCCAAGAGGGGAATCACACAAGACTGATCTCAGTTAATTCATACTGTATGTTGTAGTCTGTCCAAGAGGGGAATCACACAGACTGATCTCAGTTAATTCATACTGTATGTTGTAGTCTGTCCAAGACGGGAATCACACAGACTGATCTCAGTTAATTCATACTGTATGTTGTAGTCTGTCTAATAATTAAATCACACAAGATTGACAGCCTGTAATTTTATTAAAAACATTCAGTTGATTACATGGCAGTTTAGAGAGCAACATCATAACAATAATCTACTTCATAATCAATATCATAACATTTATAATCAATAACATCATGAGAGGTAAACAACAACAAACCCCTTTATTAAAAAAGAATTCAAAATACAAAGAATGAACAGATGATTATAATAATACCTGAGACACTTCTAATAATGGAGACACTTCAACATAAAGAATCTAAGAGACACTAAATAAGATAAAGAATCTAAGAGCCACTAAATAAGACAAAGAATCTAAGAGACACTAAATAAGATGAAGATTCTAAGAGACACTAAATAAGATGAAGAATCTAAGAGACACTAAATAAGATAAAGAATCTAAGAGACACTAAATAAGATAAAGAATCTAAGAGACACTAAATAAGATAAAGAATCTATGAGACACTAAATAAGATAAAGAATCTAAGAGACACTAAATAAGACAAAGAATCTAAGAGACACTAAATAAGATAAAGAATCTAAGAGACACTAAATAAGATAAAGAATCTAAGAGACACTAAATAAGATAAAGAATCTAAGAGACACTAAATAAGATAAAGAATCTAAGAGACACTAAATAAGACAAAGACAAAAGCAATACATTCTGGAACAAAAAACAGATGTAATTGAGCTACTCTCTTAAAATAATTAAAACCCCATGTTACCCAGAACCCCATGTTACCAAAACCCCATGTTACCCAAAACCCCATGTTACCAAAACCCCATGTTACCCAAAACGCCATGATATCCAAAACCCCATGTTACCAGAACCCCATGTTACCAAAACCCCATGTTACCCAAAACCCCATGTTACCAAAACCCCATGTTACCCAAAACCCCATGATATCCAAAACCCCATGTTACCAGAACCCCATGTTACCCAAAAGCCCATGTTACCAGAACCCCATGTTACCCAAAACCCCATGTTACCCAGAACCCCTTGTTACCCAAAACCCCATGTAACCAGAACCCCATGTTACCCAAAACCCATGTTGCCAAAGCCCCTTGTTACCCAGAACCCCTTGTTACCCAGAACCCCTTGTTACCCAGAAACCCATATTCCCAAAACCCATGTTCCCAAAACCCCATGTTACCCAAAACCCCATGTTACCAAAACCCCATGTTCCCAAAACCCCATGTTCCCCAAAACCCCATGTTTCTCTGGTGGTAAAAACCAAACTAAATGAATAATGGTGGTTGCAGTCACTCCTTTTAGATTTCTTCCAAGGTTTTAGAAAGATAAACTATTTCTGAACTTGTTATTAAAATTAGAACCACTTCAGGTTTGTCACCACATTTTAAACACCAGTCCACTGCTGACCATTGATTTAAAACACAAAACTGACCTAAGATCAGCATGTAGGCTCAGCTTCATTCTACTCCTACTCCGTCCCCTGGGCTGCTCTCTCCTCTCCCAGTCCAGCTTCAGCTCTGGAGCTCAGAGAGACCATCTCCATGGCATTGACATAAAGATCCATGCTGCTCACCCTGTTCACTCTCTTCTGCCTCCTGGTGGGCTAGGGAGACACAGCACCAACAGTCAGACATTTACTCTCTAGTATCTCCATTCTCTCCCTCCCTCTACCCCTCACCCTCTAGTTTAAATGACTTGTAACGTCTGAGTAAATGTCTTTACCTTGTAGTACAGGTAGGAGGTGGTGATGGATGTCAGTAGGATCAACAGCACTACAACGTGTCTGATGATGAAGGCTGGCAGAGGAGAGGCTGCAAACAGAAACACCTTTGATGAGGGGACTGATCATCATCACATAGATCTGTGGGAAATCTGTCAATGACAAAGTTATAAGTCTGGTTCATGTTCACTTACCTGTGATGGTGAGTGAGAGGAGCTCACTCTCAGAGGAGAAGTTATGAGAGAAAACATAATTCTCATAAACACAGCTGTAGGTCCCTTGGTGGGAGTCATCTGCAGCAGGGAAGAGGAAGGCAGCAGAGTGATTGACAGCTGCTTGGGTTCTGTTGGAGCCGGTGAACGTGAGGAGGAAGGAGCCTCCTGGGTACTGTGGCTGAGTGGAGCAGGTGATGGTGAAGTTGTAGCCCCTGAACATCTCGGGCCCCTGGTGGCCCCTGAAGACTCCTCCCATTGAGTCAGTCAGGAAAATATCAGGCTGGACCAGGAGATCTGTAACAATAAAAGAGAACAAGAAAAACCTCTTCAACTAGTTTCCTATAAATATGACAATAACATCAGCATGTAACAGTGCCAGCCACCCTCCCTCACAGGGCAACATGAGTAGTGGGCCTACAGTCACTGAGACAACATATGTTGATATCAGGCTGAAGCAGGACATCTGGAACAAGAGGAGAGAAAAAGAAAACGTAGCTCCTCAACTACTTTCCTCATTTAGATGTGACAATAACATGACATGTGACAGTGGTAGTGAGTAGAGACGTTCACTGAGATAACACTCACATACAAAAGCATTCTGGGATATTTAAGGTGTATTTGATTCCTACTTGACTGAGTGATCTATTTAGTAAAGCAGACTGACAAGCTAAACAGTCATCACGAGAGGTGCAGAAAAGGGAAGGAAATCAGTTGAATATAATGATAATATGTTGATATTTCCTGAGCAGATCACTGTGAGTCCAGGAAGGAGATATAATACATGGACTAAAGTATGTGGAACTCAGCAGTGAGTTTTACAACAGAGGATTATTCTTACGCTCTACGTGGTTCAGCCCTCGACTGTCTGTTCTGTGAGCTTGTGTTGTCTACCACTTCACGGCTGAGCCGTTGTTGCTCCTAGATGTGCCACCTAATGTCCACCTACTTTTGGCCATATAGTGTATCTTGATATTACCTGAGCAGATCACTGTGAGTCCAGGAGAGAGATCATAACTTCTGGAACACTCCCTCAGTGAAGACTCAGACCCAGAACAGAAAACTCCAAACCCTCTATTGGTGTTTCCAGGTAGTGCTGAAACAGTGGAGCCACAACCCAGCTGTCTACACACTACTGCAGCTACAGCCTCCTGGTTCCAGTTATCAGCTCCCACAGTCCTCCACTCTCCCTGGTCGTACCACTCCACTCCACCAGCACAGCGACTGCCTCCTCCCACCAGCCTCACATCATCAGGCTCTGAGAAAAGAAAAGAGAGAGACAGTAATCTTACTATTTTCTCACTAAAACACACCTATATTGTCTCTCATATTCTTCACTCCAGGTGAGAAACAGTGTTGATTGAGTGACAAACTGTTTCTTACCTGAGCAGGTGAGTCCAACAGCATTACCAGGTAGGCAGGTGTTGTGTTTTCTGTCTGAGGTGTCACAGTCCAGGAGAAGGGACTCTTTGCCTTTACACTGGAACTCTTTATCCCAAGTCTGACCCTCACCTTCTCCATAGAGCCCCCCCTGTAGAGCTGCAGGAGCCCCACAGCCAAGCTCCCCACAGACTACCTCTGCATCCTGCCGGTCAAAGTCAGCTTCACACACTGAGGCCCAGGACTGATTGGACTTCACCTCCACTCTCCCAGAGCAGAGACCAGCTCCATCCACAAGCCGCACAGACTCTGGAGAAAAAGAGTTGGTTGAACATTCAATCAGTTTTGTTGATGACACTGTCAAGGACTAAACACAAATATGTTGGATAAAAGATTGTAGTTTGCTATGTTTGATACTGTAAGAGGTAGAAATGGGTTCTTAGTCCCTCAGGATCGGGTTGGGAATAATGCAGGCAGGAGACAGGAATAAGTTCACTTCACTTTATAGAAAATAAACAGCTGGACATCCATCAGGCAGCTTCACTTCAGTACCATCTGAACTACAATGATCTGCCCATGAACATCTCCCATAAACCAATATGACAAACACAAATATAATGTTTAAATACATCTGACATCTCTCCCTCTATTTAAATGAAATAAAAACACATAAAACATGATACATGGTAATATTGTATAATGTATAAATAAATCTCTCAATATGACCAGTCTCTTACCTGAACAGGTCACATGATGATAATATTTACCATCACAGACACCAGGTTCTTCTCTGCCACACTGTCTAATAGAAGACTCATCTCCCCTGCAAATACTAATTTGCATGACTCCTCCTCTTCCCTCTTCAATCAGACCTCCTCTAGATTCAGCTACAGGATTCCCACAGTCCAGCTCTCTACACACAACCTTAACCTCTCCGATCATTCTCCACCAACTAGAACATAGAATCAACCACTCTCCTCTGTAGAAGGCTTCCGCTGTCCCAGAACAGGAAGTGGTCCCATCCACCAGTCTGACTGAGATTTCAGCTGTAAACAGCAGAGAGGAAAACACAGTGGTGAGGACAGATGATGACAGTGATTCTGTTATTCTAACAGCAGTAATGCTTTGTGGTTGACAAGTATTAGTAGTTCCATTAAACACTACTTGTTATTGGGGTTTAGAATGGTTTGTATGGACACATGAATTTCTCCATGTGGGATAATAAAGTTGACTAATATTGAACTGTTATAATCACTGTAGATTTATACTCTACCTACCTGGTGGACTGACGCTTTGAGCCTGGAGATCTGAGGAGAAAGAGAGAGACAGAGGAGAAAGAGAGAGACAGAGGAAGAGAGAGACAGAGGTTAAATGAACATCAACATGACCTTTCATGATGTGATGGGGAAGACAGGCTTATCGTTGGTATGGTGCAACAACACCCATGTGTACATACACTATATATACAAAAGTATGTGGACACCCCTTCAAATGAGTGGATTCTATTTCAGCCACACCCCTTCCTGACAGATGTATCAAATCAAGCACTCCGCCATGCAATCTCCATAGACAAACATTGGCAGTAGAATGGCCTTAATGAAAAGATCAGTGACTTTCAACAATGCAACATCATAGGATGCCACTTTTCCAAGTCAGATGGTCAAATTTGATTTGATTTGATTTCCCCCAACTCCTCTTCTCCCCCCTCTTAGCTTCTCCACCCTCTCCTCTTCTCCATCCTCTCCTCTTCTCACTTACTCTTCTCCCCCTCTATTCTCCTCCCCCTGTCCCCCTCTTCTCCCCCCTCTCCCCTACTCCCCTCCCCTGTTCTCTTCTCCCCCCTCTCCTCTCCTCTCCTCTCCTTCTCCTTTTCTCTACACTCAGCTCGCTTCTCCTCCCCCTTTCCTCTTCACCCCCTCCTTTCCTCCCCCTCCCACATCTCTTCTTCCACTTCCACTCTCCTTCAATCCCCCTCCTCTCTTCTCTTCTCGCCCCTCTCTAATTCTCTATCTTCTCCTCTTCTCCCCCTCTCTTCTCCTCTTCTCCCCCCTCCTCTCTTCTCCCCCTCTCTTCTCCTCTTCTCCCCCTCCTCCCCCTCTCTTCTCCTCTTCTCCCTCCTCCTCTCTTCTCCCCCTCTCTTCTCCTCTTATGCCCCCATAGTCTGCTCTTCTCCCCCTCTCCTCTCTTATTCTCCACTCTACTCTTTTCCCCTCTCCCTCCAACTCTCCTCTTCTCTTCTCCCTTCTACACTTCTCCCCCTCTCCTCTCCTCCCAATTTCCCCTTTCCTGTCCTCCCCCGTCCCCTCTCCTCTTTCTCTCCTATTCTCCCCCCTCTTCTCTTCTCCCCCTCTCTTCTCCCCTTTCCTCTCCTCTTCCTCTTCTCGCTCTCTCCTATTCTCCCCCTTCTCCTCTGGTCCCCCTCCCCTCCCCTATCTTATAATCCCTCCTCTCCACTCTTCCCCCTCTCTTCTCCTATTCTCCCCCTCTCATCCCCTCTTCTGCCCCTCTCTTCTCCCCCTCTCTTCTACCCTCTCCTCCACCTCCACTCTTCTCCCCCTTCCCTCTCCCTCTCCTCTTCTCCCCCTTCCCTCTCCCTCTCCTCTTCTGCCCCTCTCCTCTTCTGCCCCTCTCCTCTCCTCTCCTGCCCCTCTCTTCTCCTCTTCTGCCCCTCTCCTCTCCTCTCCTGCCCCTCTCTTCTTCTCTTCTGCCTCATCTCCTCTCCTCTGGTACAGAGTCAATGTGGAAGCTATATACAGGGGGTACCAGTACAGAGTCAATGTGGAGGCTTTATACAGGGGGTACCGGTACAGAGTCAATGTGGAGGCTATATACAGGGGTACTGGTACAGAGTCAATGTGGAGGCTATATACAGGGCTACTGGTACAGAGTCAATGTGGAGGCTATATACAGGGGGTACCGGTACAGAGTCAATGTGGAGGCTATATACAGGGGGTACCGTTACAGAGTCAATGTGGAGGCTATATACAGGGCTACTGGTACAGAGTCAATGTGGAGGTTATATACAGGGGTACTGGTACATAGTCAATGTGGAGGCTATATACAGGGGGTACCGATACAGAGTCAATGTGGAGGCTATATACAGGGTTACTGGTACAGAGTCAATGTGGAGGCTATATACAGGGGGTACCGGTACAGAGTCAATGTGGAGGCTATATACAGGGGTACTGGTACAGAGTCAATGTGGAGGCTATATACAGGGGGTACAGGTACAGAGTCAATGTGGAGGCTATATACAGGGGGTACCGGTACAGAGTCAATGTGGAGGCTATATACAGGGGGTACTGGTACAGAGTCAATGTGGAGGCTATATACAGGGGGTACCGGTAGAGAGTCAATGTGGAGGCTATATACAGGGGGTACCGGTAGAGAGTCAATGTGGAGGCTATATACAGGGGGTACCGGTACAGAGTCAATGTGGAGGCTATATACAGGGGGTACCTGTACAATGTGGAGGCTATATACAGGGGGTACCAGTACAATGTGGAGGCTATATACAGGGGGTACCGGTACAGAGTCAATGTGGAGGCTATATACAGGGGGTACTGGTACAGAGTCAATGTGGAGGCTATATACAGGGCTACTGGTACAGAGTCAATGTGGAGGCTATATACAGGGGGTACTGGTACAGAGTCAATGTGGAGGCTATATACAGGGGGTTACGGTACAGAGTCAATGTGGAGGCTATATACAGGGGGTACCGGTACAGAGTCAATGTGGAGGCTATATACAGGGGGTACTGGTACAGAGTCAATGTGGAGGCTATATACAGGGGGTACCGGTACAGAGTCAATATACAGGGGGTACCAGTACAGAGTCAATGTGGAGGCTATATACAGGGGGTACTGGTTCAGAGTCAATGTGGAGGCTATATACAGGGGGTACCGATACAGAGTCAATGTGGAGGTTATATACAGGGTTACTGGTACAGAGTCAATGTGGAGGCTATATACAGGGGGTACCGGTACAGAGTCAATGTGGAGGCTATATACAGGGGGTACTGGTACAGAGTCAATGTGGAGGCTATATACAGGGGGTACCGGTAGAGAGTCAATGTGGAGGCTATATACAGGGGGTACCGGTAGAGAGTCAATGTGGAGGCTATATACAGGGGGTACCGGTACAGAGTCAATGTGGAGGCTATATACAGGGGGTACCTGTACAATGTGGAGGCTATATACAGGGGGTACCAGTACAATGTGGAGGCTATATACAGGGGGTACCGGTACAGAGTCAATGTGGAGGCTATATACAGGGGGTACTGGTACAGAGTCAATGTGGAGGCTATATACAGGGGGTACTGGTACAGAGTCAATGTGGAGGCTATATACAGGGGGTACCGGTACAGAGTCAATATACAGGGGTACCAGTACAGAGTCAATGTGGAGGCTATATACAGGGGGTACTGGTTCAGAGTCAATGTGGAGGCTATATACAGGGGGTACCGGTACAGAGTCAATGTGGAGGCTATATACAGGGGGTACTGGTACAGAGTCAATGTGGAGGCTATATACAGGGGGTACATGGTACAGAGTCAATGTGGAGGCTATATACAGGGGGTACTGGTTCAGAGTCAATGTGGAGGCTATATACAGAGGGTACCGGTACAGAGTCAATGTGGAGGCTATATACAGGGGGTACTGGTACAGAGTCAATGTGGAGGCTATATACAGGGGGTACTGGTACAGAGTCAATGTGGAGGCTATATACAGGGGGTACCGGTACAGAGTCAATATACAGGGGTACCAGTACAGAGTCAATGTGGAGGCTATATACAGGGGGTACTGGTTCAGAGTCAATGTGGAGGCTATATACAGGGGGTACTGGTACAGAGTCAATGTGGAGGCTATATACAGGGGGTACATGGTACAGAGTCAATGTGGAGGCTATATACAGGGGGTACTGGTTCAGAGTCAATGTGGAGGCTATATACAGAGGGTACCGGTACAGAGTCAATGTGGAGGCTATATACAGGGGGTACTGGTACAGAGTCAATGTGGAGGCTATATACAGGGGTTACCTGTACAATGTGGAGGCTATATACAGGGGGTACCAGTACAATGTGGAGGCTATATACAGGGGGTACCGGTACAGAGTCAATGTGGAGGCTATATACAGGGGGTACCGGTACAGAGTCAATGTGGAGGCTATATACAGGGCTACTGGTACAGAGTCAATGTGGAGGTTATATACAGGGGTACTGGTACATAGTCAATGTGGAGGCTATATACAGGGGGTACCGATACAGAGTCAATGTGGAGGCTATATACAGGGTTACTGGTACAGAGTCAATGTGGAGGCTATATACAGGGGGTACCGGTACAGAGTCAATGTGGAGGCTATATACAGGGGTACTGGTACAGATTCAATGTGGAGGCTATATACAGGGGGTACAGGTACAGAGTCAATGTGGAGGCTATATACAGGGGGTACCGGTACAGAGTCAATGTGGAGGCTATATACAGGGGGTACTGGTACAGAGTCAATGTGGAGGCTATATACAGGGGGTACCGGTAGAGAGTCAATGTGGAGGCTATATACAGGGGGTACCGGTACAGAGTCAATGTGGAGGCTATATACAGGGGGTACCGGTACAGAGTCAATGTGGAGGCTATATACAGGGGGTACCTGTACAATGTGGAGGCTATATACAGGGGGTACCGGTACAGAGTCAATGTGGAGGCTATATACAGGGGGTACTGGTACAGAGTCAATGTGGAGGTTATATACAGGGGGTACCGGTACAGAGTCAATATACAGGGGGTACCAGTACAGAGTCAATGTGGAGGCTATATACAGGGGGTACTGGTTCAGAGTCAATGTGGAGGCTATATACAGGGGGTACCGATACAGAGTCAATGTGGAGGTTATATACAGGGTTACTGGTACAGAGTCAATGTGGAGGCTATATACAGGGGGTACCGGTACAGAGTCAATGTGGAGGCTATATACAGGGGGTACTGGTACAGAGTCAATGTGGAGGCTATATACAGGGGGTACCGGTAGAGAGTCAATGTGGAGGCTATATACAGGGGGTACCGGTAGAGAGTCAATGTGGAGGCTATATACAGGGGGTACCGGTACAGAGTCAATGTGGAGGCTATATACAGGGGGTACCTGTACAATGTGGAGGCTATATACAGGGGGTACCAGTACAATGTGGAGGCTATATACAGGGGGTACCGGTACAGAGTCAATGTGGAGGCTATATACAGGGGGTACTGGTACAGAGTCAATGTGGAGGCTATATACAGGGGGTACTGGTACAGAGTCAATGTGGAGGCTATATACAGGGGGTACCGGTACAGAGTCAATATACAGGGGTACCAGTACAGAGTCAATGTGGAGGCTATATACAGGGGGTACTGGTTCAGAGTCAATGTGGAGGCTATATACAGGGGGTACCGGTACAGAGTCAATGTGGAGGCTATATACAGGGGGTACTGGTACAGAGTCAATGTGCGGGGGTACATACAGGGGGTACCGGTACAGAGTCAATGTGCGGTGGTACATACAGGGGGTACCGGTACAGAGTCAATGTGCAGGGGTACATACAGGGGGTACCGGTACAGAGTCAATGTGCAGGGGTACATACAGGGGGTACCGGTACAGAGTCAATGTGCAGGGGTACATACAGGGGGTACCGGTACAGAGTCAATGTGCGGGGGTACATACAGGGGGTACCGGTACAGAGTCAATGTGCAGGGGTACATACAGGGGGTACCGGTACAGAGTCAATGTGCGGGGGTACATACAGGGGGTACCGGTACAGAGTCAATGTGCAGGGGTACATACAGGGGGTACCGGTACAGAGTCAATGTGCAGGGGTACATACAGGGGGTACCGGTACAGAGTCAATGTGCAGGGGTACATACAGGGGGTACCGGTACAGAGTCAATGTGCAGGGGGTACATACAGGGGGTACCGGTACAGAGTCAATGTGCAGGGGTACATACAGGGGGTACCGGTACAGAGTCAATGTGCAGGGGTACATACAGGGGGTACCGGTACAGAGTCAATGTGCGGTGGTACATACAGGGGGTACCGGTACAGAGTCAATGTGCAGGGGTACATACAGGGGGTACCGGTACAGAGTCAATGTGCAGGGGTACATACAGGGGGTACCGGTACAGAGTCAATGTGCAGGGGTACATACAGGGGGTACCGGTACAGAGTCAATGTGCAGGGGTACATACAGGGGGTACCGGTACAGAGTCAATGTGCAGGGGTACATACAGGGGGTACCGGTACAGAGTCAATGTGCGGGGGTACATACAGGGGGTACCGGTACAGAGTCAATGTGCGGGGGTACATACAGGGGGTACCGGTACAGAGTCAATGTGCAGGGGTACATACAGGGGGTACCGGTACAGAGTCAATGTGCAGGGGTACATACAGGGGGTACCGGTACAGAGTCAATGTGCAGGGGTACATACAGGGGGTACCGGTACAGAGTCAATGTGCAGGGGTACATACAGGGGGTACCGGTACAGAGTCAATGTGCAGGGGTACATACAGGGGGTACCGGTACAGAGTCAATGTGCGGGGGTACATACAGGCGGTACCGGTACAGAGTCAATGTGCAGGGGTACATACAGGGGGTACCGGTACAGAGTCAATGTGCAGGGGTACATACAGGGGGTACCGGTACAGAGTCAATGTGCGGGGGTACATACAGGCGGTACCGGTACAGAGTCAATGTGCAGGGGTACATACAGGCGGTACCGGTACAGAGTCAATGTGCAGGGGTACATAAGGTAATTGAGGTAATATGTATGTAGTGGAGTTATTAAAGGGACTATGTATAGATAATAACAGAGAGTAGCAGCAGCATAGAAGTGTGGGACAAAGAAAACAGTCTGGGAAGCCATTTGATTATCTGTTCAGGAGTCTTATGGCTTGGAGGTAGAAGCTGTTTAGAAGCCTCTAGAACCTAGACTTAGTGCACCAGGACCGCTTGCCGTGCGGTAGCAGAGAGAACAGTCTGACTAGGGTGGCTGGAGTCGTACACAATTTTTAGGGCACTCCTCTGACACCGCCTGGTATAGAAGTCCTGGATGGCAGCAAGCTTGGCCCCAGTGATGTACTGGACCGTACCACTACCCTCTATAGGGCCTTACGCACTACCCTCTATAGGGCCTTACGCACTACCCTCTATAGGGCCGTACCACTACCCTCTATAGGGCCGTACCACTACCCTCTATAGGGCCGTACACACTACCCTCTATAGGGCCGGACGCACTACCCTCTATACGGCCGTACACACTACCCTCTATAGGGCCGTACACACTACCCTCTACAGGGCCGTACACACTACCCTCTACAGGGCCGGACGCACTACCCTCTATAGGGCCGTAGGCACTACCCTCTATAGGGCCGGACGCACTACCCTCTATAGGGCCTTGCGGTTGGAGGTCGATCAGTTACCATACCAGGCAGTGTTGCAACCCATCAGGATGCTCTCGATGGTGCAGCTGTAAAACCTTTTGAGGATCTGAGGACCCATGCCAAATCTTAGAAATACAGATAAACCTAGGGTATGGCTAAATGGGGTGTGTAGAAATACAGATAAACCTAGGGTATGGTTAAATGGGGTGTGTATAAATACAGATAAACCTAGGGTATGGCTAAATGGGGTGTGTAGAAATACAGATAAACCTAGGGTATGGCTAAATGGGGTGTGTAGAAATACAGATAAACCTAGGGAATGGCTAAATGGGGTGTGTAGAAATACAGATAAACCTAGGGAATGGTTAAATGGGGTGTGTAGAAATACTTGTTGGGGTCAGGGAGAGAGTTGAGTTATGTACTAGACTGGTTGGGGTCAGTGAGAGAGTTGAGTTATGTACTAGACTGGTGGGGGTCAGGGAGAGAGTTGAGTTATGTACTAGACTGGTGGGGGTCGGGGAGAGAGTAGAGTTATGTACTAGACTGGTGGGGGTCAGGGAGAGAGTTGAGTTTTGTACTAGACTGGTGGGGGTCGGGGAGAGAGTTGAGTTATGTACTAGACTGGTTGGTGTCAGGGAGAGAGTTGAGTGTTGTACTAGACTGGGGGTCAGGGAGAGAGTTGAGATATATACTAGACTGGAGGGGGTGGGGGAGAGAGTTGAGTTATGTACTAGACTGGTGGGGGTCAGGGAGAGAGTTGAGTTATGTACTAGACTGGTGGGGGTCAGGGAGAGAGTTGAGTTATGTACTAGACTGGTGGGGGTCAGGGAGAGAGTTGAGTTATGTACTAGACTGGGGGTCAGGGAGAGAGTTGAGTTATGTACTAGACTGATGGGGGTCAGAGAGAGAGTTGAGTTATGTACTAGACTGGTGGGGGTCAGAGAGAGAGTTGAGTTATGTACTAGACTGGTGGGGGTCAGGGAGAGAGTTGAGTTATGTACTAGACTGGTGGGGGTCAGAGAGAGAGTTGAGTTATGTACTAGACTGGTGGGGGTCAGAGAGAGAGTTGAGTTATGTACTAGACTGGAGGGGGTGGGGGAGAGAGTTGAGTTATATACTAGACTGGTTGGTGTCAGGGAGAGAGTTGAGTTATGTACTAGACTGGTGGGGGTTTTTTGCACGCCCAATTTTTCAGTTATTGATTTGTTAAAAAAGTTTGAAATATCCAATAAATGTCGTTCCACTTCATGATTGTGTCCAACTTGTTGTTGATTCTTCACAAAAAATACAGTTTTATATCTTTATGTTTGAAGCCTGAAATGTGGCAAAGGGTCGCAAAGTTCAAGGGGGCCGAATACTTTCGCAAGGCACTGTATATTCAATGTAAACCCCATTGAATACCTTTAGGGATGAATTGAAACGCTGACTGCGAGCCAGGCCTAATCGCCCAACCTCACTAATGCTGTTGTGGCAGAATGGAAGCAAGTCCCCGCAGCAATGTTCCATCTTCTAGTGGAAAGCCTTCCCAGAACAGTGGAGGCTGTTATAGCAGCAAAGGGGGGGACCAACTCCATATTAATGCCCATGATTTTGGAATGAGATGTTAGATTAGCAGGTGTCCACATACTTTTGGTCATGTAGTGTACATTCCCCTTCCATGCAAATGTGTAACTGTCTTTGCAGATGAGATTAAATCTAATTACATTTTTTTTAAATCATTTTTTAAATCATTAATATCAGAGGTCAGGGGTCAAGCTGAGCCGGACCAAGAGTGGAAAAGGTTGCTGGTTATGATGACATCACTGGTGAGAAGTCAGTAAAGACAAGATATTCAGTTGGCTGCATGTTAGTCTGTCAGCCCTATCTCTGTTGACATCTCACTTTCTCTCCACACCTTCTCTCTCTCTCTCTCTGTTCCTCTCTCTCTCTTCCTGACAGATAGCATCAGACCTGTTGCCTTGGTAACAGACCTCTATCATCTACACCCCCCTTCTCCTACTCTAACATCAGACCAATATAATATATAATATGTCAAGTATTAGTAGTTCCATAAAACACTACTTGTTATTGGGTTTTAGAATGGTTTGTATGGACACATGACTTTCTCCATGTGGGATAATAAAGTTTACTAATATTGAACTGCTATAATCACTGTAGATTTATACTCTACCTACCTGGTGGACTGACGCTTTGAGCCTGGAGGTCTGAGGAGAAAGAGAGAGACAGAGGAGAAAGGGAGGAATCAGAGGAAGAGAGAGGCAGAGATTAAATCAACATAACATGACCTTTCATGATATGATGGGGAAGACAGTGGTATGGTGCAACAACACCCATGTGTAAACACATTCCCCATCTCTCCTCCACCCTCCTCTCTCCCCTACCCTCCTCTCTCCCCTACCCCCTTCTCTCCTCCGCAAATCTCTCTATCCCATCCCCTCCCATCGTCTCTACTCTACCCTTCTCTCTCCTAACCTCCACTCTCCCCTTCCCTCTGTTCTCCCCTCCCCTTCTCTCTACCCTACCCTCTATCCCCTACCCTCCTCTCTACTCTACCCTTCTCTCTACCCTACTCTCTCTTCCCTACCCTATTCTCTCACCTATCTTGCTCTATGCCCTCCTTTCCCATCGCCCTTCCCTTTCTCTCTCCCCTCCCTTTCTCTCTCCCTACCCTCTCTCTCTCTCCTCCTCCTCAAATCTCTCTCCCCACCCCTCCTCTCTTCTCATCTCTCTCTCTCTCATTCTCTCTCTCTTTGTGACGTATAGTGTTGAACCTGTTGATCTTGACTCAGCTCATAGACCTCTAGCATCTACACCCCTCCCTTCTCCTACTCTAACATAACACCAATATAATATATAATACATAATATATACTCTCATTCATTTACATAGAGACAGATACAATCAATCATTGACACACTGAATATACAACAGTCAGATGCATGACACCATCACAACTTAACTGACATTAGTGCCTGTCCCCAGATGGACAGTTAGGCTCCAGTAAAGTACATTTACAGGTGATCACATCATTGTCCTGCTTTGAGACACATTTTTACTGTCTGCTTCCAGTTGCATGTTATTTTACTAACCCTGCAAATGATAATATATCTTACAATATCAAAACATATCTCAGTAACTGTCACACGTGTATATCATTATAACAGCATCCTACCTCTGCTCCACAACAGGGTCATCAGTACCACTGCAGGTATCATATCTGTCTCTAACTGGGGCTCCACAGTCTGCTGTCACAAAGAGTGGACTGAAGAGTGGAAAATACTGCTAGGCTATATGACTTCTCTCTCATTACGTCCTAACTTCAATGATGTGAGATTAACTTCTTAGCAACTTATCTTGGATCAGTGGTTGAACACACTACAGCAAACTGATATGTAAAAAAAAACTCCACAGGAAACTGCTGACAGAGCAGCAACATTTCACATAGTGTGTCCTATAATATCACCTCTAACTTTCTACTGCTTGAGTTCACCTCTTATTTAATATTGGCTTAATGTTTCAGCACCTAAATATAAACAGTACCAGCACCCAAAATGAGTAGTGATGAGGTCTCATGTTAGAGCAGGAGAAGGGGGGATGTGGTGTAGGAGCTAGAGGTCTGTTACCCAGGTCAACTCAACAGGCCTGATGCTGTATGTCAGGGTCAGGCTGGGCTGGGCCAAGAGAGGAAAAGGTTACTGGTTATGATGACATCACTGGTGAGAAGTCAGTGACAAAAAGATGAAGAGGAGACGAGAGGAGATGAGAGGAGAGGAGGGGAGAGAAGAGGAAGAGGGGAGAAGAGGGGAGGAGAGGAGAGGGGGGAGAAGAGGAGGGGGGAGAAGAGGAGAGGAAGAGGGGAGAAGGGGAGAGGGAGAGGGAGAAGAGGAGAGGGAGAGGGGAGAAGGAGAGGGAGAGGGGAGAAGGGGAGAGGGGGGAGAAGAGGAGGATGGGAGAGGGGAGGAGAGGGGGGAGAAGAGGAGAGGAGAGGAGAGGAGAGGAGAGGAGAGGAGAGGGGAGAAGAGGAGATGAGGTACTGTTTGTCACACCGTTCCACTCAGAGGACTCTACCTTTTGTTATCAAGTGGGAGTTTCCACCATATTTAGTAAACCAGTCATTTCAGTGAAGGGAAGTGAACAAGTGCACACTTTAGGAGAAAGGAGGATAATTGGGACAATCGTTCTTTCTAGTCTACAGTCCTGCGTCTATGACACCAGATTTCCACCTAGTGGCCATAAGAGGAACTGTCCTGTCAGTGTGTTTTTACTGCTGGCTCAAAACACATGACCTGCAAACAGGATATTATTCATGTGTGAGTACTAAAAGCATATGAATATAGTATATTATAGTATATTTATTATATATGTGGGTCTGATAAGTAAACACTTTCAAAGTTTGTGCGTAATTATTGTGCAGGACTGCATAATGCTGGGGAGCCTGGCGCCTTCGGGAAACCTCATGATATGAGTGATAAGAAGTGTTTAAAGAGGTGAGTTCTGAACCCTGTAGACTACTGCACTACCTCTGAAGAAGACCAGAGTCATTTCAGAATGAAGACTGCTATAGTTCTGACGCTGTTGCTGTTCTGCATCTCAGGACAAGAGGTGTCACTGAAGGACCTGGTTTGAATCCAGGCTGCATCATATCCTGTGATGGAGTGGTGCACAATGGGCCCAGCGTTGTTGTTTATGTATTTACATAGAGTGGTGCACAATGGGCCCAGCGTTGTTGTTTATGTATTTACATAGAGTGGTGCACAATGGGTCCAGCGTTGTTGTTTATGTATTTACATAGAGTGGTGCACAATGGGCCCAGCGTTGTTGTTTATGTATTTACATAGAGTGGTGCACAATGGGCCCAGCGTTGTTGTTTATGTATTTACATAGAGTGGTGCACAATGGGCCCAGCGTTGTCCGGGATTGGCCCTCATTGTAAATAACTATTTGTTCCTAACTGACTGTGTGGGAGGATTTTCCAGACATGGTAACTCTACTGTTCTCTTTGAAGTAGATAATCAATATGAGTTTAACTACTAGACATGTGTTAGCAGAATGAAGGCTGAGCCCATCTGACTGTACAAAGCTGGATCAACATCGAGTCAACTATTAGACATGTGTTAGCAGAATGAAGGCTGAGCCCATCTGACTGTACAAAGCTGGATCAACATCGAGTCAACTATTAGACATGTGTTAGCAGAATGAAGGCTGAGCCCATCTGACTGTACAAAGCTGGATCAACATCGAGTCAACTATTAGACATGTGTTAGCAGAATGAAGGCTGAGCCCATCTGACTGTACAAAGCTGGATCAACATCGAGTCAACTACTAGACATGTGTTAGCAGAATGAAGGCTGAGCCCATCTGACTGTACAAAGCTGGATCAACATCGAGTCAACTATTAGACATGTGTTAGCAGAATGAAGGCTGAGCCCATCTGACTGTACAAAGCTGGATCAACATCGAGTCAACTATTAGACATGTGTTAGCAGAATGAAGGCTGAGCCCATCTGACTGTACAAAGCTGGATCAACATCGAGTCAACTATTAGACATGTGTTAGCAGAATGAAGGCTGAGCCCATCTGACTGTACAAAGCTGGATCAACATCGAGTCAACTATTAGACATGTGTTAGCAGAATGAAGGCTGAGCCCATCTGACTGTACAAAGCTGGATCAACATCGAGTCAACTATTAGACATGTGTTAGCAGAATGAAGGCTGAGCCCATCTGACTGTACAAAGCTGGATCAACATCGAGTCAACTATTAGACATGTGTTAGCAGAATGAAGGCTGAGGCCATCTGACTGTACAAAGCTGGATCAACATCGAGTCAACTATTAGACATGTGTTAGCAGAATGAAGGCTGAGCCCATGTGACTGTACAAAGCTGGATCAACATCGAGTCAACTATTAGACATGTGTTAGCAGAATGAAGGCTGAGCCCATCTGACTGTACAAAGCTGGATCAACATCGAGTCAACTATTAGACATGTGTTAGCAGAATGAAGGCTGAGCCCATGTGACTGTACAAAGCTGGATCAACATTGAGTCAACTATTAGACATGTGTTAGCAGAATGAAGGCTGAGCCCATGTGACTGTACAAAGCTGGATCAACATCGAGTCAACTATTAGACATGTGTTAGCAGAATGAAGGCTGAGCCCATCTGACTGTACAAAGCTGGATCAACATCGAGTCAACTATTAGACATGTGTTAGCAGAATGAAGGCTGAGCCCATGTGACTGTACAAAGCTGGATCAACATCGAGTCAACTATTAGACATGTGTTAGCAGAATGAAGGCTGAGCCCATGTGACTGTACAAAGCTGGATCAACATCGAGTCAACTATTAGACATGTGTTAGCAGAATGAAGGCTGAGCCCATCTGACTGTACAAAGCTGGATCAACATCGAGTCAACTATTAGACATGTGTTAGCAGAATGAAGGCTGAGCCCATGTGACTGTACAAAGCTGGATCAACATCGAGTCAACTATTAGACATGTAAAAAACAGAACATAAACAGAATCTGTGTAGATGAGGAAAGGTAGACTAACAAGACGTGTCTGAACCATATCTGATCTGGTGAAGGATACTGGACACACACATGGGTTAATCACACAGACAACATCGGTCTGAACTTGTGAAGGCTACTGGACACACACATGGGTTAATCACACAGACAATTATTATTGGGGCAGCAGGGTAGTGGTTAGAATGTTATGTAAGGATCAGACTGTATAGGCTATATTACATGTATTTAGTGTATTATTGGGGCAGCAGGGTAGTGGTTAGAATGTTATGTAAGGATCAGACTGTATAGGCTATATTACATATATATATATATATATATTAGTTGTTATGGATATTATGACTCTACAGAGACACACAGTGGACGTGTCAAAATATGTTCCATTGATAAATCACACTTTATTTAACCTCAATGTCATCTTGAGTTTACATGGCATTGTAGATTTTAGCTGTATATAGGATGTATTCTGGATGTTTTCAGTGTGTTTTCAACCCTTTCAGACAATGGATTAATCACAATTAAAAATAGTGCACTAACATTATACGAAGTGAACTCAAGTCTGACAGCCCAAACAAACACACACATTCTCAGTCAAAAACACAAGTCAGAACACAGCCTCTCGATTCTCTCATGTGTTTTCAGGTTATCTGACTGGGAAAATGTCTTTCCACAGTGAGAGCAGTGGTATGTCTTCTCCTCCTGTATATTTTTATGTATTCTTTCATGCTCTTTCAGGTACCTTAACCGGGTAAATCTCTCTCCACACTGGGAGCAGCGGTACATCTTCTTACCTGTGTGTGTCCTCTCATGCTTGTTCAGGTTTCCTACCTGGCCAAAACTCTTTCCACAATGGGAACATTGGAAAAGCTTTTCCCCTGTGTGTCCCCTCTCATGCGTTTGCAGGCTCCCTAACTGGGTAAACGACATTCCACATTGGGAACAGTGGTAAGGCTTCTCTCCAGTGTGTATTCTCTTATGTGTTCTCAGGCTCCCTAACTGAGTAAAACTCTTTCCACACTGGGAGCAGTGATGTCGTCCTGCTGGTTTGGACGTCTCGGGGTCTGGTTTCCCTGAAGGACTCTTCCTGCTGTCAGAAGGAGAGTCTGGTCTCTCTCCTGTCAAAGACAAACAGATGATTTAATTAAACAGAGACCTGAATGAAACCTCCACATGATAAAACTTCCTATGACGTTTAATCTAGACTAGATCCCTCAATCACCTGAAGTCAGTTTTCACAAGTATTATTAAAGCGACTACAAAATGCAGGTCTCTGTGTGGTTCTTAGTCAGAGAGGCCTATAGAATGGTCTAGAATGTCATTGTATGCTGTAGCGTTTACACCAGTCCAGCCTACGCTTGACACTCTAGCAATGATAAAGTACTTTATGATAACGCGAAAATTAAATAAACGATTTGGTATCATTTGTATTATGGAAGATTGAATAAGTGTGCTTCAAACGGTTTGCTTGTAATGATTTGTAGCCATCGTCTCGACTACCTGTGCATGAGTGTCCATTCAACTCAGTTTCCCTACCTGAAAAAACGCCATTCCGTAAAGTGTTTTCGCGCACGCAAATTCAGGAAGAAACCGAAGAGCAGATGGCCTGACCGCGTTTTGCGACTGTCGGCTCACTTGACCGCAGTCAACGGTGGGCTGGAAACCGCCTCCAGTTTAGTACAGTGGAATTGCAGTATTGAATGAAGGCAAGTCCATTCCGTGAGACATTTAAGTTGTGATTTTAGGTGCAAATCCATTGTTAACGTTTTGTTGGCCAGCTTCTTGATGGTATTCACATCTTACAGTGTAGCTTAATCAATTCCTACATTAAAACACGGCATTTAAGCTCAGAACTAGAGTAGAATGCCGTTTTAAAACCACGTATCAGTTCAACAACTATTTTCAAGACAGGACTTACTGGTGTTACTCAGATCTTCTGTCTCCTTCTCTTCTTCCCTCTCCTCCTCCTTCAATATGACAGTTATCTCTCCTTCATTCACTCCAACAAAAGTATAATGTTTTTCTTCCTCTTCTTTCTGTGTAACAGCCTCACCCTCTACTTCTTCGTTTACTGTGACATCCTCCTCTTCATTCTCCTCTTTCACGACAACGTTCAGCCAAATACCTTCTTTCTCCTTCCAGCAGACCTCTTTTTTAGCAGGAGGGCAGTAGCTTGCTGAGCTCATGGTCGGGGATGTTAGCTAGTTAGCGACTTGCCTAGTGATAGGCTCATTTATCAAGCCAGCTACCGTTACCTGACTAAACGGAAATATGACATGAAATGGGGAAACTAGTTAAAAGACAGAATTATGTTCCAAATACAGAAGTAAATATTGACCGAAGCAGTCTGAACAGCTTGAACGTTTCCGCTAGGAAGCTACCGAGGTGGCTGACTAGATGTTGTTGAAGAAGCGTCCCGTCCACTACATTATACGTCACTCTGATAGCATCGCCTGAAAATCGCATATCGCCATCTGTTGACTGGAGTGGTTAACGCAGATAAATGTTTATTTTATTTCCAGACAAAAAGTGCATTTTTACATTTCTTTCATTAAATAATAATATAATAGTCAGACAACTGCAGATTTGTAATAAGTATGAATTTAAAACCTACTTCCACATTCTACCAACCCAACAGATGTTTCTACTACAGTGAATATTAACCAATGAGGTGGGTCTTTCCACATTCTACCAACCCAACAGATGTTTCTACTACAGTGAATATTAACCAATGAGGTGGGTCTTTCCACATTCTACCAACCCAACAGATGTTTCTACTACAGTGAATATTAACCAATGAGGTGGGTCTTTCCACATTCTACCAACCCAACAGATGTTTCTACTACAGGGAATATTAACCAATGAGGTGGGTCTTTCCACATTCTCCCAACCCAACAGATGTTTCTTCTACAGGGAATATTAACCAATGAGGTGGGTCTTTACACATTCTACCAACACAACGGATGGTTCTACTACAGGGAATATTAACCAATGAGGTGGGTCTTTCCACATTCTACCAACCCAACAGATGTTTCTATTACAGTGAATATTAACCAATGAGGTGGGTCTTTCCACATTCTACCAACCCAACAGATGTTTATATTACAGTGAATATTAACCAATAAGGTGGGTCTTTCCACATTCTACCAACCCAACAGATGTTTCTATTACAGTGAATATTAACCAATGAGGTGGGTCTTTCCACATTCTACCAACCCAACAGATGTTTCTACTACAGTGAATATTAACCAATGAGGTGGGTCTTTCCACATTCTTCCAACCCAACAGATGTTTCTACTACAGTGAATATTAACCAATGAGGTGGGTCTTTCCACATTCTACCAACCCAACAGATGTTTATACTATGAACACTTTCAGGTTAATTGAAGTTAAATTCCCAAAAGCCTAAAGAGGTTTGGTCATTATGAGGTATTGGAGCGTTGAAAGATGATGCACAACAACGGTTTCTTCCACGAAACCACGACAACAATAACCACCGCGGTCAAAATAACTGTAAAGTTATTCTCCATAGAAACGACTACCGCTACAATCGACCTGTTCGCAACACATGGGTATTAGATCTGACCTCATTGATCTGTCAGTAAGCTATGTTTACATGGGTATTGGATCTGACCTCATTGATCTGTCAGTAAGCTATGTTTACATGGGTATTGGATCTGACCTCATTGATCTGTCAGTAAGCTATGTTTACATGGGTATTGGATCTGACCTCATTGATCTATCAGTAAGCTATGTTTACATGGGTATTGGATCTAACCTCATTGATCTGCCAGTAAGCTATGTTTACATGTGTACTGGGATCTAACCTCATTGATCTGTCAGTAAGCTATGTTTACATGGGTATTGGATCTGACCTCATTGATCTGTCAGTAAGCTATGTTTACATGGGTATTGGGATCTGACCTCATTGATCTATCAGTAAGCTATGTTTACATGGGTATTGGATCTAACCTCATTGATCTATCAGTAAGCTATGTTTACATGGGTATTGGATCTGACCTCATTGATCTGTCAGTAAGCTATGTTTACATGGGTATTGGATCTGACCTCATTGATCTATCAGTAAGCTATGTTTACATGGGTATTGGGATCCATCAAAGGAGTCCTACCAGCTATTAGTGTAACGAACCTTGTAGGAAAGTACTACGTGGCACTGGTGGAAGATCAGACCTCACCACCATTTGACTGATGTTGGGGGCGTGTCTGAAGACTCCCCGTGGGATTCTTTAAAACCTCTTAAAGAGGCTGCAAATTTTTGCAGTTTTTTGTTAAAAATCGCGCAAAATTTCAACGTCCAGCTACTCATGCCAGGAATATAGTATATGCATATGATTAGTATGTGTGGATAGAAAACACTCCGAAGTCTCTAAAACTGGTTAAATCATGTCTGTGACTATAACAGAACGTGTGTAAGAGGCAAAATCCCAAGGAAAACTGTTCACAAAAAAACACACATAAAATATCCCTCCGCCAGTCTCTGTATTGTCTATGGCAAGGGAAAATAGATAGCGTCCAGTTTACAATGCCTACAGCTTCCACACGATGTCGCCAGTACTGGCGATTGAGTTGAAGTTTATCCTTGGTGAGATGAGGAATAGGCACTTCCTGTCTTCGGGTACAATTGTGGCTGGTATTGGAGCGGCCATCACAAAGCCCTGACCACAATCGTATAGAACATTAGTGGGCAGAACTGAGAAGGGAATTTTTACTAGGATTAAATGCCAGGAATTGTGATGAGATTAAATGTATTTGGCTGAGGTGTATGTAAACTTTGGACTTCAACTGTAGGTACCGTTACTGTGTTAAAAACAGAGGCAGTTGTGGGACTGATGTGTGTGGTGTTAAAGGGGAAATCTGACATTTGTTTCTAAACATTGGAGTAAAAAAATAATGACAGCTTTGTTATTGTTTCAACTGCAGATTGGTTGTTTGTTGTGTGGCTTTTTTAAAGGGGCAACCTGGGTTTTAAACAGAAACAAAATGGCAGCCCAGAGACCTGAGCTGTGTTGGAATACTCATACTAACTGTACTATTTGTGACGTACATTGAGTTTGTAGTTTGCTTATTGGTCGTAGTATGATATAGTTGGTTTAGCCAAAAGTTCCCTGGTATGCAAGCATTTCTAAACTTTTATTCACTTTCATGGGGTATTGTGATGTCATTATGGGGTACTGTGATGTCATTATGGGGTATTGTGATGTCATTATGGGGTATTGTGATGTCATTATGAGGTATTGTGATGTCATTATGGGGTATTGTCTGAAGATGGATAATAAATAAAAAAATGTAATCCATTTTAGAATAGTAGCCAAAGAACATTTTACTGGTTGAAGTCATTTTTAAATATAAAGTAGTACATTTTCGACAAAAACAAACATTATATTAATCAGGACATTCAAATGAACCTTACAATTATAATCCAAAGTAGTGTGAAATGCACTCATAAGCAACCTGGAAATGGAGGCTATATCTGCTGTCAGCCTATGAGAAGTCCCCTGAGTTTTCCCCCACGGGGGTGAATTAGTGAATAGACACAGAGATTAATGTGAGGTTCCTTGAGTAGCATCCTGATCTTACACTGATAGTGTGTTGTCATATTCAGAATACATCGTGGAAAAACTACAATCTCTGCTCACCTTTTTGCTCCAGGCAGATATACAACATCCATAACTAGTGGTTTCTGCATTAGAAGGGAGGGGTTTCTGCATTAGAAGGGAGGGGCATCTGCATTAGAAGGGAGGGGCTTCTGCATTAGAAGGGAGGGGTTTCTGCATTAGAAGGGAGTGGTTTCTGCATTAGAAGGGAGGGGTTTCTGCATTAGAAGGGAGAGGTTTCTGCATTAAAGGGAGGGGTTTCTGCATTAGAAGGGTGGGGTTTCTGCATTAGAAGGGAGTGGTTTCTGCATTAGAAGGGAGGGGTTTCTGCATTACAAGGGAGGTGTTTCTGCATTAGAAGGGAGGTGTTTCTGCATTAGAAGGGAGGGGTTTCTGCATTAGAAGGGAGGGGTTTCTGCATTAGAAGGGAGGGGTTTCTGCATTAGAAGGGAGGGGTTTCTGAATTAGAAGGGATGGGTTTCTGCATTAGAAGGGAGGGGTTTCTGCATTAGAAGGGAGGGGTTTCTGCATTAGAAGGGAGGGGTTTCTGAATTAGAAGGGATGGGTTTCTGCATTAGAAGGGAGGGGTTTCTGCATTAGAAGGGAGGGGTTTCTGCATTAGAAGGGAGTGGTTTCTGCATTAGAAGGGAGTGGTTTCTGCAACGAAATTGCATGTGCTTCGCCCTTGTTGCAATTTTAGCAAACACAGAAAGGGGCCTATATAGAAGACCAAAAGTCATCTGGCACACTGCTTAGGATGTCAACAACTTTTACTTTTTTCTAGCCTAAAATCATTGATGTTACTACTAATGTGAAAAAAAGACTAAATATGACTTGTTGCTCACTTGACTGTCTCAAGACGATTGTCAAATAATTTTAACATTCATTACAGACGTCAATTGTTGTACAACATCATGGCTACGCTGTTGGCATCACCTATTACAGCAGATTTCTGCTGTTGTGGGCCTTTAACCATCTGTCTGACTTGTTGTTTACACAGGAGAGAGATGTGACTACTAAGTTGACGAGGCAGAGAAGAGTCTCTCCAGTTTATATCACCTCAAGAATCACCAGCAGAGACCCACAGGGAATAAATCTCATTGCTTCTCAGACTGTGGGAAAGGTTGCAAATCTTCATCAGAACTTAAAATACACCAGCGAGTACACACAGGAGAGAAACCTCACCACTGTTTTGATTGTGGGAAGAGTTACTTAAGATCAGAATCACTAAAAGTACACATGAGAATTCATACTGGAGAGAAACCTTATACCTGTGATCAATGTGGGAAGAGTTTTACTCAGTCAAGCTGCCTGAAAACTCACCAGAGAATACACACTGGAGAGAAATCTTATATAGCTGTGATCAATGTGGGAAGAGTTTTACTCACTCAAGCTGCCTGATAGTACACCTGAGAGTACACAAGGGAGAGAAACCTTACCACTGCTCTGACTGCGGAAAGAGTTGTTAGTTCAACAGATTTAAAATCACACCAGAAATTACACACAGTAGAGAAACCTTATAACTGTACTCAATGTGGGAAGAGGTTAAATCACTCAAGCTGGCTGATAGTACATCTGAGAGCACACACAGGAGTGAAACCTTATAGCTGTGATCGATGTGGGAAGAGTTTAGTTACATCTAGCCATCTGACTATACACCAGAGAACACACACAAGAGAGAAATCTTACAGCTGTAGTCAATGTGGGAAGAGTTTCATTCAGTCAAGTAGCCTGATATCACACCAGAGAACACACACAGGAGAGAACTCTCATAGCTGTGATCAATGTGACAAGAGATACTCTGATAAAAGATATCTGATCAAACATCAGAAAATACATACATGAAGTAGTTGTTTCATGATATCAATGAAATGTCACAATGTAGAATGTTTTAACATTGTAGAAGGAGTATTTTAATGATGTCACAATTTAGAATGTTTTAACATTGTAGTGGGAGTATTTTAATGATGTCACAATGTAGAATGTTTTAACATTGTAGTAGGAGTATTTTAATGATGTCACAATGTAGAATGTTTTAACATTGTAGTAGGAGTATTTTAATGATGTCACCATGTAGAATGTTTTAACATTGTAGTAGGATAAAAGTCCATATTGATACAGAAACACTAAACCATGATTTAGATGTATTATGAACAAGTTGATTGACAAAGTCATGAAAAATGGAATAAACCACATTTTGGCTGTGATAAAAGATATGCCTCTGGGGTCAAAATGATCCATGTCAGAACTATGGTTCAATGTAAATATGTAGTGGGTCAAAATGATCCATGTCAGAACTATGGTTCAATGTAAATATGTAGTGGGTCAAAATGATCCATGTCAGAACTATGGTTCAATGTAAATATGTAGTGGGTCAAAATGATCCATGTCAGAACTATGGTTCAATGTAAATATGTAGTGGGTCAAAATGATCCATGTCAGAACTATGGTTCAATGTAAATATGTAGTGGGTCAAAATGATCCATGTCAGAACTATGGTTCAATGTAAATATGTAGTGGGTCAAAATGATCCATGTCAGAACTATGGTTCAATGTAAATATGTAGTGGGTCTAAATGATCCATGTCAGAACTATGGTTCAATGTAAATATGTAGTGGGTCTAAATGATCCATGTCAGAACTATGGTTCAATGTAAATATGTAGTGGGTCTAAATGATCCATGTCAGAACTATGGTTCAATGTAAATATGTAGTGGGTCTAGAGTTTGTTTTAAATTATCACTCATTAAACACGAATCAATCAACACATGCTTCTCTTTGAACAACTCAATACAATATTACACTTTTATGAAATAAATGAAAATAAACTTTTGGTTCCTCAACTGTGTTGCCCCTCCAGTCAGCAGAAGACGATGTGTCTTTTTATGTTTTATTTTATATATTTATTTTTTAATTCAAAATACAGACCAACAATGTACATTGTTACATCATACAAAACAGAACTAGTATTAACTAGAAAATACTAAAACACACAAAATATCAATGAAGTAATAAAACATTAACTATTTTAGTGTAGTTGTTATCACTCTGAAAAAATCTATAATGATTCAGGAAAATGTTATTCTTGTTGTTATTCACTAGGGTTAATGTTTTAATAAAATATTTAAATTCAGTCAGAAAAATGTGTAATTGTGGTATAGAATTTTGGAATGATTGTTTGTGTATAAAGTATTTGGCAACAAGAATAAAAAAAATCACAATCATTTCAGTGGTTTCATTGCAATAGTAACATATTATATCCTCCATGTAGAACATGGGCAGTGTTCATAATAGTAACATATTATATCCTCCATGTAGAACATGGGCAGTGTTTATTTTATTTATTTATAAATTTTGCAAATTTACATCATTTACATCAAGTGGGACAGATTCTCACCTTTTTCTCAGAAAACACAGAAATCATCACCAGCCACACATGTGGACATCATAGAATTACATGGATATATCTGATGTAACATGTTAAAGTGCCCTTCCTTAACGTTGTTTGTTATACAGTATTTGTAAGGCCTTAACCAGCCACACATGTGGACATCATAGAATTACATGGATATATCTGATGTAACATGTTAAAGTGCCCTTCCTTGACGTTGTTTGTTATACAGTATTTGTAAGGCCTTAACCAGCCACACATTTGGACATCCCATGGGTAACGGTCAAGCAGAACGTCTGAATCGCACACTGGGTGGGCGAGACTACTGGGTTTCCACCCTTCTTCTTGATGTTCGGACGCACCTCTAGGCTGCCGGTAGATGTTATGTTTGAAAGTGTGCTATTGGATGGGGACACAGTAGATGTGGATAAGTAGGTCCAGTCTCTCTGTTTCAATAATAGTAAAACTATTTTCCTACTGAACAGTACAGCTTGGGTTGGTCTACTATTATCCTACTGAACAGTACAGCTTGGGTTGGTCTACAATTATCCTACTGAACAGTACAGCTTGGGTTGGTCTACTATTATCCTACTGAACAGTACCACTTGGGTTGGCCTACTATTATCCTACTGAACAGTACCACTTGGGTTGGTCTACTATTATCCTACTGAACAGTACCACTTGGGTTGGTCTACTATTATCCTACTGAACAGTACAGCTTGGGTTGGTCTACTATTATCCTACTGAACAGTACCACTTGGGTTGGTCTACTATTATCCTACTGAACAGTACCACTTGGGTTGGTCTACTATTATCCTACTGAACAGTACCACTTGGGTTGGTCTACTATAATCCTACTGAACAGTACAGCTTGGGTTGGTCTACTATTATCCTACTGAACAGTACAGCTTGGGTTGGTCTACTATTATCCTACTGAACAGTACCACTTGGGTTGGTCTACTATTATCCTACTGAACAGTACAGCTTGGGTTGGTCTACTATTATCCTACTGAACAGTACCACTTGGGTTGGCCTACTATTATCCTACTGAACAGTACAGCTTGGGTTGGTCTACTATCATCCTACTAAACAGTACAGCTTGGGTTGGTCTACTATTATCCTACTGAACAGTACAGCTTGGGTTGGTCTACTATTATCCTACTGAACAGTACCACTTGGGTTGGTCTACTATTATCCTACTGAACAGTACCACTTGGGTTGGTCTACTATTATCCTACTGAACAGTACCACTTGGGTTGGTCTACTATTATCCTACTGAACAGTACAGCTTGGGTTGGTCTACTATTATCCTACTGAACAGTACAGCTTGGGTTGGTCTACTATTATCCTACTGAACAGTACCACTTGGGTTGGTCTACTATTATCCTACTGAACAGTACAGCTTGGGTTGGTCTACTATTATCCTACTGAACAGTACCACTTGGGTTGGTCTACTATTATCCTACTGAACAGTACAGCTTGGGTTGGTCTACTATTATCCTACTGAACAGTACCACTTGGGTTGGTCTACTATTATCCTACTGAACAGTGCCACTTGGGTTGGTCTACTATTATCCTACTGAACAGTACCACTTGGGTTGGTCTACTATTATCCTACTGAACAGTACAGCTTGGGTTGGTCTACTATTATCCTACTGAACAGTGCCACTTGGGTTGGTCTACTATTATCCTACTGAACAGTACCACTTGGGTTGGTCTACTATTATCCTACTGAACAGTACCACTTGGGTTGGTCTACTATTATCCTACTGAACAGTACAGCTTGGGTTGGTCTACTATTATCCTACTGAACAGTACCACTTGGGTTGGTCTACTATTATACTACTGAACAGTACAGCTTGGGTTGGTCTACTATTATCCTACTGAACAGTACAGCTTGGGTTGGTCTACTATTATCCTACTGAACAGTACCACTTGGGTTGGTCTACTATAATCCTACTGAACAGTACCACTTGGGTTGGTCTACTATTATCCTACTGAACAGTACCACTTGGGTTGGTCTACTATTATCCTACTGAACAGTACAGCTTGGGTTGGTCTACTATTATCCTACTGAACAGTACCACTTGGGTTGGTCTACTATTATCCTACTGACCAGTACAGCTTGGGTTGGTCTACTATTATCCTACTGAACAGTACAGCTTGGGTTGGTCTACTATTATCCTACTGACCAGTACCACTTGGGTTGGTCTACTATTATCCTACTGAACAGTACCACTTGGGTTGGTCTACTATTATCCTACTGAACAGTACAGCTTGGGTTGGTCTACTATTATCCTACTGAACAGTACAGCTTGGGTTGGTCTACTATTATCCTACTGAACAGTACCACTTGGGTTGGTCTACTATTATCCTACTGAACAGTACAGCTTGTGTTGGTCTACTATTATCCTACTGAACAGTACCACTTGGGTTGGTCTACTATTATCCTACTGAACAGTACCACTTGGGTTGGTCTACTATTATCCTACTGAACAGTACCACTTGGGTTGGTCTACTATTATCCTACTGAACAGTACAGCTTGGGTTGGTCTACTATTATCCTACTGACCAGTACAGCTTGGGTTGGTCTACTATTATCCTACTGAACAGTACCACTTGGGTTGGTCTACTATTATCCTACTGAACAGTACAGCTTGGGTTGGTCTACTATTATCCTACTGAACAGTACAGCTTGGGTTGGTCTACTATTATCCTACTGAACAGTACCACTTGGGTTGGTCTACTATTATCCTACTGAACAGTACCACTTGGGTTGGTCTACTATTATCCTACTGAACAGTACAGCTTGGGTTGGTCTACTATTATCCTACTGACCAGTACAGCTTGGGTTGGCCTACTATTATCCTACTGAACAGTACAGCTTGGGTTGGTCTACTATTATCCTACTGACCAGTACAGCTTGGGTTGGTCTACTATTATCCTACTGAACAGTACCACTTGGGTTGGTCTACTATTATCCTACTGAACAGTACCACTTGGGTTGGTCTACTATTATCCTACTGACCAGTACCACTTGGGTTGGCCTACTATTATCCTACTGAACAGTACCACTTGGGTTGGTCTACTATTATCCTACTGAACAGTACAGCTTGGGTTGGTCTACTATTATCCTACTGAACAGTACAGCTTGGGTTGGTCTACTATTATCCTACTGAACAGTACCACTTGGGTTGGTCTACTATTATCCTACTGAACAGTACCACTTGGGTTGGTCTACTATTATCCTACTGAACAGTACAGCTTGGGTTGGTCTACTATTATCCTACTGAACAGTACCACTTGGGTTGGCCTGTAACAAGTCATTAAAGAGTAAAAAGTAATTAAAGAGCAACAGTAAAATAACAACAGCAGGACTATATACAGGTCAGTACCTGGCTCTCCAGAGAAGACAGGCTATGTGCACACAACCCACAACATGAGGTGGAGACTGAGATGCACTTCCTAACCTCCTGCCAAATGTATGACCAGTTAATTCATATTGTATGTTGTAGTCTGTCCAAGAGGGGAATCACACAGACTGATCTCAGTTAATTCATACTGTATGTTGTAGTCTGTCCAAGAGGGGAATCACACAGACTGATCTCAGTTAATTCATACTGTATGTTGTAGTCTGTCCAAGAGCGGAATCACACAGACTGATCTCAGTTAATTCATACTGTATGTTGTAGTCTGTCCAAGAGGGGAATCACACAGACTGATCTCAGTTAATTCATACTGTATGTTGTAGTCTGTCCAAGAGGGGAATCACACAGACTGATCTCAGTTAATTCATACTGTATGTTGTAGTCTGTCCAAGAGCGGAATCACACAGACTGATCTCAGTTAATTCATACTGTATGTTGTAGTCTGTCCAAGAGGGGAATCACACAGACTGATCTCAGTTAATTCATACTGTATGTTGTAGTCTGTCTAATAATTAAATCACACAAGATTGACAGCCTGTAATTTTATTAAAAGCATTCAGTTGATTACATGGCAGTTTAGAGAGCAACATCATAACACTAATCTACATCATAATCAATATCATAACATTTATAATCAATAACATAATAATAAGGTAAACAACAACAAACCCCTTTATTAAATTTTTTTTCAAAATACAAAGAATGAACAGATGATTATAATAATACCTGGACTAATAATGGAAACACTTCTGTAACGATTCTCTTGTTGTGAAGTTGAGGCGGACCAAAACGCAGCGTGGTGGTTGTTCATTGTATTTTAATGAAGACACTATACATGAACAAACTAACGAAAACAAGAAACGTGAGAACTCAAAACAGCCCTATCTGGTGCAAACACAAAGACAGGAACAATCACCCACAAACACACAGTGAAACCCAGGCTACCTAAGTATGATTCTCAATCAGAGACAACTAATGACACCTGCCTCTGATTGAGAACCATACTAGGCCGAAAACATAGAACTGCCCCACAACATAGAAAAACAAACATAGACTGCCCACCCAACTCACGCCCTGACCATACTAAATAAATACAACACAAAGGAAATAGAGGTCAGAACGTGACAACTTCAAGATAAAGAATCTAAGAGACACTAAATAAGATAAAGAATCTAAGAGACACTAAATAAGATAAAGAATCTAAGAGACACTAAATAAGACAAAGAATCTAAGAGACACTAAATAAGATAACGAATCTAAGAGACACTAAATAAGATAAAGAATCTAAGAGACACTAAATAAGATAAAGAATCTAAGAGACACTAAATAAGATAAAGAATCTAAGAGACACTAAATAAGATAAAGAATCTAAGAGACACTAAATAAGATAAAGAATCTAAGAGACACTAAATAAGATAAAGAATCTAAGAGACAATAAATAAGACAAAGAATCTAAGAGACACTAAATAAGATA